>NW_028243724.1:0-114673 GCF_964263255.1 Lissotriton vulgaris
GCAGAGGGATAGAAGAGGGCAAAAGGCTTGCATTTATATACACACATATACATAACTATACACACACACATATTGTTGGACAGGCCACATGAAGGGCCGCTCTCCCCCGGCCCAACCAGGCCTGAGCCCAGTCCCGCAAGTACCACACACCACCATTGCACGTCCTCCGTCCCCTCAGGGACCCCTGCCCTCGAGCCTGCCGACCTCGTGGGTCCGATCCACTGCCGGCCCACGCGCCCAGCCTGGGGCGCCATCTTGGACACTCCACCACGAGGCCGCCTGGCCCCCGATCGACCTCAACCCTGGGCCTGGCCCGGCCTCAGACATTCCGGCACCACCCTCCACCCAGGAGGTGAGCGGGCTACTTGGCAAGTCAATGGGAGAAAGAGGTGCCGATGGCTCTCCCCCACCAAGTGCCGCTCGCCCATCGCCTCCCCGGGCGCTGGCTCCACCCCCCTGCTGGGTGTCTGGACTCCCCCATCCCGGACCTCCCGACCTCCAAGTGCGAGGGTCCGGACATCAAAGCACGCCAGCCCTATAACTGGGGCAGCTCCAGAGCAGGAAGGCAGTTGTATCTTGGAGTCGAGAGACGTAAAGAGGAACTCATCCTGGACGGACTACTGGCGCTGCCATAGCTCTGTCCTGTGCACCATCGTCCTGCCTGTTGGCGCTGCCACAGCCGTCGTAACCTTCATCCTTCATCGTCGTCGGGATCTGCTGGCGTGGCCGCGGACCGTTGTAACCGTCATCTTCCACCGGGACCTGCAGGCTCCGCCGCGGACCGTCGTCCTTCCTTCATCTATCTCGGGACCTGCTTGGCTCCTCCACGGCCCGATCATCTAGAACGCCGAGCTCGAGGATTGGGAGCTATTTTGTACTCATTGGTAACTAAGACTGTCCCGCTACCCCTTTCCTAAACCAGAGACTAGAACCGAGGGGACCCCTGAGTCCAGACCTCCTTGTATCCATCATCGTAACCTAAGAATTGCATATAAAGTCTCGTTAACCTTCAACCTTGTGTGGTGTTCGTCTGTGGGGGGGAAGTTACTTATCTGTACAGTCGTTGGAGACGGCTCTCCCTGGAGACCTCTCCCCGTAACCTCGGCCGACCCTCCCGGTCCGTCTAACATTGGTGGCCAGCGGCGCGATCCGAATCACCGCATAAACGTACAGAGAGTAGCTCACCCCACGACGAAGTCACAATGACCACGAAAGAGAGCGGATCAACCGAGAAATTCCAAATGGAGAAATTGGAGGAGTACAACCATCGTGAACTTAAACAATTCTGCATCGAACTGGGTATCGCTACCACCGGACTGAGTACCAAGGACGATTTTAAGCATGCCCTAGAATCTTGGGCAGAAACCGGGGCTGCCGGAACCCCTGATCAAAGCACCGTAGAAAAAACGACCACGGCCCCGGAAGGGCAAAGAACGGGTCTCTCGCAAGGCGAGATCCAGGAAAGAGAAAGGACCCGACTACACGAACTAGAAATGGCCCGACTTAAAATGGACGTTGAACTTAAGTTGGCCGAACAAAAAATCAACTTAGAGCACCTGCGTCTCCGAGAAGAAAGAGAGGAGAAACAGAGACAAAGGGAGCTCGAGGAAAAAAAACTAGCGTACGAACACGAACGAAACCTAGCCGAGATCAACCTACGCAAGCAGAATAAAGAAGCAGGGGTGCCCGAGCGACCCCCCACCCCAGGGGCCACAGACAAAAAGGTACACATCCCCAAGGATGTTGTCCGAGAATACTTCAGAGAGGACGACATCCAGCAATGGTTTAAAGCCTATGAAATCGCTATGACTGCACACCGGATCGATAGAAGCGACTGGGGAGCCGGTCTCTGGGGAAGATTCCTCAATGAGGGCCGCGACACCCTACTACAGCTCCCGGACCACCAGATGACCTCCTACGACCATATGAAAGCGGCCCTCCTCACCCGCTATGGTCTCACACCCGAGATGTACCGTCAGAGGTTCCGAGACTGCACCCGCATCCCGGGTACAACTTGGGTGGACTATGTAACATACTTTAGCCGAGCCTTCGAGGGCTGGATCCGAGGAAGCAACGTCACGACCTACGAGCAACTATTTAACCTGATGGTATGGGAGCATCTGTCGAACAATTGCTTCATTGAACTCCGCCAACACCTCCTCGACAGCAAGTTAACGGATCCCCGGCAGCTCGCAGCCGAAGCTGACCGGTGGGAGATCACCAGAGTGGGCCGGAATGGGTCCTACGAACAGAACCGGAACAACAATGGTCAGCACCGACCCAGAGGAGGAGGAGGGGGCCAAGGGCGAGGAAGAGACAACGCCCCGGTCGCCCCCGCTACCAACACCACCCCCCCGGCCAACCGGGGCAGCACCCCAGCGCGACCAGGGTACAGAGCCAATGTCACGTGTCACCGATGTCAACGAGTCGGCCACTATGCGAACGACCCAAACTGCCCGCAGTACCAGAGCCCAAGACCCCGCCAAGTGGCCGCTGCAGCCCTAGGGGAAGAACAGATCTCCGAGGAACAGGAAGAGTACGAACAAGAGCATCAAGAGTGGGAGCCAGCCGCCATGACTCTAGCCTGCTTAGGGGGGAAAGACATGGTCCCGCGGGTCCCCCTACCCGCTAACACCCAGAAGTACAGCCAATGGGTGAGCATCAATGGACACCAGGCCGAAGCCCTTCGTGACACCGGGGCCAGTGTAACAGCCGTCCGCTGTCACCTGGTGGCCCCAGAACAGTATCTACCGAACATTCTCTGCCCTGTACGATCAGCCGATAACTCGGAGAGCCTGTGTCGGATGGCCTGCGTCCCCTTCGAATGGGGGGGGGTCTCCGGCATGTTGAAAGTGACGGTCCGAGACGATGCCCCCGTAGACTGCCTCCTGGGCAATGACCTGGAAAGCTCTCCGTGGGCCGCCGTGGAGCGAAAGGAACACCTGGGGATGTTGGGCGTCCCAGACTGGGCGTGCGTCACCACCCGTTCCATGGCCGCCCGTGCCAACCACCAGCCAGAAGAACCCGAATGGCCGGCGCCACCGCCTCCGGTCGCCCCGGCCGAAAACACCGACCGTAACATCCCCGCCGAACCAGCTCAACCTACCGACCTCGCTAACCTCGACCAGTGGCCTCAAGAAGGGGGGCCCACGCAAGAACAATTTCGCAAAGAACAGAAGACCTGTCCCTCCCTCGAGGGACTCCGCCAGCAAGCGCTCGCCCAAAGCGCAGGGGATACCCCCGGAACTCATTGGGTCTACTGGGACAATGATCTGCTGTACAGCGAGCAAAGAATCGCCGAGCTGGGGAGCAACCGAGTACTAGTGGTACCCCTCCGTTTCAGAGACTTCCTGTTAAACCTGGCCCACGATGTCCCCCTGGCAGGACATCTGGGACAAGATAAAACCTACAGTCGCCTAGTGACCCACTTCTTCTGGCCCAAAATGAGAAACGATGTGCACCAGCATTGCCGATCTTGCCCCACGTGCCAAGCCAGTGGGAAGAGCGGCCGCAAACTAAAGGCTCCCCTGCAACCTTTTCCCGTGGTCACTACCCCGTTTGAGAGAGTCGGAATAGACATTGTGGGGCCCTTGGACCCACGCACAAAACAAGGCCATCGATTCATCCTGGTGCTAGTGGACCACGCCACCCGCTACCCTGAGGCTGTTCCTCTGCGAACTGTGACAGCCCCGGTGGTCGGCCGGGCCCTGATGGGGATCTTCTCCCGTGTGGGCTTCCCCCGAGAAGTCGTCAGCGACAGAGGCACGAACTTTATTTCCAAATACATGAAGTCCCTCTGGCAACAGTGCGGGGTCACCTACAGATTCACAACCCCCTATCACCCTCAAGGGAACGGACTCGTTGAGCGGTTCAACCGCACGCTAAAGGGAATGATCGGGGGGTTGGAAGAGCCCCTCCGTCGCCAGTGGGATGTGCTGCTGCCGTGCCTCCTCTTCGCGTATCGAGAAGTCCCCCAGAAATCCCTGGGCTTCAGCCCATTTGAACTGCTATATGGACACCCAGTGCGAGGGCCGCTCAGTCTCGTCAAAGAAGGCTGGGAGATGCCTCCGCTAAAGAACCCTCCAGATGTCTTCCGGTACCTCCTCACCCTCCGCAACCAGACCCGGCGGTTCAGAGAACTAGCGAAGGCCAACCTAGAGGCCAGTCAAGAGGACATGAAAAAATGGTATGACCAGAACGCCTCATCCATTGAATTCGAACCTGGCCAACAGGTATGGGTGATGTCCCCCACTGAGCCATGCGCCCTGCAAGACAAATGGACGGGGCCCTTCAAAGTAATAGAGCGCAAGGGTCCTGCCACTTATCTCATCGACATGGAATCCTCCCGGAACCCTCTCCGGGTCCTCCACGCTAACAGACTTGAAGGACTGGGTTCTTTTGGACCCAGCGGTGCCAGGGCACAACACCTGAAACCTTCGTGGGTAACCTGCTCCGGCGTACAAGTCACAGAGACACGGGACACTTCCTTCGGCGTCAAAGAGTCAAGGTTTATTTACTGCAGGGAACACAGAAATCACAGGAAGTACATCGATTGTAGTTCGGGGAGACTGCTTCAAATTGTATTTGTGGATCGCTCCTTTTATACAGTTTTTACCCATAGGATAACATGCTACACAATAGTTTACAACCTGGTTCCCACAAGTCGCTCTCAGAGGGGTCGCTTTGGTCACTTTGAAACACACAAGGTCCAGAACATAAGTGCGGAAACATTTGGCGGTTCCCAACTGTAAAAACCCATCTTCCCACCATTAGCAAATTCCAATCAGCAGTAAAGTAGATCGAAATAGGAACGAAGACAGGTGCAGAGGAAGACGGAGACAGTAGGGAGATCGGAAAGGGTGTAAAAAGGGGGGGTATCGAGAAGCACGAGATACAGGCATCAAAGGGACGTGCCTAATGAGATGCACGGCTGAGACAATAAGTCCGTGCGGCAAGATGAGCCTCGAGCGGCATCATCTGTCTTACAGCAGCAACCCCCTCATCATAAAGACACTTTCAAAGAACATGTGTCTTCCGCAAATATCTTAGGAGTCCCAGGGTCGCGAAGCGGACAGCGTCCGTTCGCTGGCTACTTGAGGGCAAGAGACAAAATGGATGCCGTATCTAAGATGGAACCCGTGGGTACAGATGAAAAACCCACGCAACAAACGAACGGTTTAAGTTAGCACAGCGAAACTGCGCACACTTACTAAACTCGTCATTTGCGGTTCATAGATACTAGACTCGCCCATATTCGTGCGAGTCGAAAACACCACTTACAATTGTCACAGAACCTCAGACGCTCCTTTTGCCCTCATGTAGGCAAGCACTAGTCGGAATCATATTCGATATTCATCAGACCATCAAGATGTCGTTGTAGCATAGCTCTGTCCGATCGAGTCCCCTTGGTAACAGATGGTTGTCTCATACACGTTGTAGCACAGAGGCCACATAAGGCAGGACCACACTGCACACAAAGGCAACACGTGAACAGGAACACTACCACAACCCCGATGATCGTCAGAATCTTCCAACCCCAAGCCGACACCAGGCCCCAAAACCAACCAAGTAGCGTCCAATCCCCTACATCCACGTGTATGGATTCGGAGATCTTATGCAACTTCGAGATGGCTTGATAGACAGTAGGAGCATTATCTGGAATGAAAATGCAACAGCTCGAATGGATCACTTTACACACCCCACCACGATCTGCTAGGACAACATCTAAAACCATACGGTTTTGTAATGTCATAAGTCTCTCCGCCTGAAGTTCTGTGGTGATATTACCAAGGGCACTGGCAGTAATATTAGCTGTCGATTCTACCACTCGAGTCAAATGTCTCAGGTTCCTACTATTAACCATAGGTCCCCAAAACGGGAGGAAACCCTTGAAAAAGTCTCCTGCCTCTTGACCGGCAGTATCCTCTTCGCTAATTACGCCTCGTACAACTCTAGTCTTATGATAATCGGCATCTACAGTAAACGTCGGAGGCAACAGATTTGCAACGAAACATGAGCCCATGAAGTCTGCGGGCAACCATGTGTATGCACGATCATGACAGATAAAGTATGTACCCTTGGCAGCCAGGAACACAGGGGACGGGGACATTGGCAGAACGTAACTTTCAGTGCAAGCACTTACTCCAAGTGAGGCTTGCGAGCCACGACCCACAAGACAAAGATTACCAGTGTGGGGTACGACCCATATTGGAGACGAGCTTTTAAGCTGCTTTTCATTAGTGAACATACTATATTCCCCTCTACTTAGGACCCTATAGGCTTGTACCTCTTCTCTAGGGATAAGAAAAGGATCATGGATCTCATCTTCCATATCCTCTATAGCCATCGATAGCAGCCTCTGATACGAGGTAGGACCAAAGTTGGGGGAACGTTGTTCTTGCGTGGGGTGGGAACCCAGTGCGCTTCGAAACATTGTTTGGAATGCTCGAGCTGACCCTTGGGAACTATACGGTAACACCAGATATGGAATTCCCTTACCCGTAGTATGTGGCATCAACCCACACACCCAACAATTAGTAGTGTTAACCACTAACTGATGCTGATGGAGGAGCTGGATAAAGGAATTATTGCGGAATTCTACACGTCTAGCCTGTTCGTGTTCTGGTAACATATGAAAGGAATGAGGAGAAGCAGTAGAAGTAAGGTTAGGGTAAGGAGTAGGAGTAGCAAGGAAAACGTAAGATATAGCGTAATATACCCCACCCGCCAAAAATGCAGAAGCAGTCAAAAACAAAACAAACAATTGGGATACAAAACATTTCGTACGACTAAGTTTCTGCAGCTTGACTCTATACGCCTGAGCTCCTTCCAAATCATTCAACTTCGAAAATGCCATTTCCCTACGACCGTCCGCAACGTTTCTTGACGCACTTCGTTCTGTGCAGCAATAGTCAATCCCCAGGAGTTCCTAGGAACCGACGGTCTTTAACCTAGCGTCAAGACCTACTGTCCAGAAGGAAGTACGCGCGCGGCCCTACGGCCCTCAATACACAATATGTATTTATTTAGCACAATATTTCTCAGCTGTGGAAGAAAAAAAAAAATACAAGGAAGAAGCTTGATATATATATACAAAAACTTTCAATAATACGAATGTTCAAAATTGATCATGGGAAACGAGGATATTGCAGTTATCAATCTCAGCAAAGCAAGCAAATTTTATTTGTCCTTAGTGTGAGATCGCAAAGAATATCGATGTTTCCCTGGACGTGTCTGCTCGTCGAACAAAGGATCTGTTGAAGAGACAGCGTCCTGCTGATCAGTTCGTTGATCTGGTCTTGAGTCTTTTGCTGACAAATGTTCAACAGTGACTTTCTGCTGCGCTGAGGGTTCTCCAACAAGCTGTGCGTCGCTAAAAGGTACAAACGCCGGCAATGTTTCTGTTTCTGTTGACGCGATGCCTTTCCTTATCCACGGGTCTGCCGGCAAAGGAATAGGGACTCGCTTACAATGGGTAGCATGTACCCAATTTTTCCGCCCCTCAAGACGAACGGCAGTCCTCGTGGCCAGGAGCACCTGGTAAGGTCCGGTGAATCGGGGGTCCAGATTGTTTTTTCGTGAGAAGTTACGAGTAACCACCCAGTTCCCGGGCTGGAGCTGGTGGCCTGGACCCTCCGTCTGCGTCGGCAAGGCGTCGTAAACCTGTTGATGAATTAACCTCAGTTTAGCAGTCAAATCATGTAAGTAATCGATCAACATCGGAAACTCAAGATCAGAGAATATTCCTGGCCTAGGAACCCCCCCACACATTCGCAGGACGGCCGAACACTATTTCATAGGGACTAAGCCCTATTCGGGAGTGTACAGTCGCCCTAGTTGACAGTAATGCTAGGGGCAAAGCATCAGGCCACGAAAGTCCAGTCGTAGCTTGAATCTTCGCTAATTTTAGTTTAAGGGTGCCATTGTACCCTTCAACCAATCCAGCTGACTGAGGATGATTGGCGCTATGGAATTTCTGATTGATTCCAAGGCCCTTACACACACTCTTCATCACACTTCCAACAAACTCACTTCCGTTATCTGACCACACGACTCTAGGCATTCCATACCGAGGAAAGTATTCCTTCAGTAGGATTTTCGCAGTAGACAAAGCAGTATTGTCTTTGAGGGGATAGGCCTCAATCCATCGGGAGAATGCGCAAACCACAACCAAAACGTATTTCAGGTTATTGCATCTCTCCATATGGACGAAGTCCAATTGGATCACCTCAAAGGGATACGAAGGAGGAGCAAAACTGCCAGGAGGAGTTGGGGTTCCTTTGCCAGGATTGTACATTATACACACCATACAATTCTTCACCAAACGTTCAGCACACTTAGTAATTCCATCATTCTTCCACACATCAGCCAGCAACTTGCAAATACCTTTCGCGCTAATATGTGCTAACCCATGTGCCATTTGCACAACGGCCAGTACATACGCATCAGGCAACATCCATCTTTTCTGATCCGACAAATCAATCCAGCAACCATTCACATCCAACCTTCCCGTACTTTCTTTCCACTTCATCTTTTCAGTGTCGGTGGCCTCATTCTGAATAGCTTTCACACTCTCTATGGTATTTTCACACATACTTGATTCTGTAGGCCACCTAACCGAACTTGTCACATACATTCGAGTGCTAAGGTTCCGAGCAGTCTCCTTAGCAATCTCATCTGCAAACGCATTACCACGACCAACATCATCCGTCACTTTACGATGCGCACTACACTTAATAATTGCAATTTGAGCAGGCAAAGTCAATGCATCCAAAAGATCGTTCACAAGCTGGCCATGCTGTATTTTCGTGCCATGCGACGTCAAGAAACCACGCTCTCGCCACAACCGTCCAAAACTATGCGCTACACCGAAAGCATACTGACTATCGGTGTACACATTCACACGTTTACCTTTTGCTAATACACATGCTCTAGTGAGAGCAATCAGCTCTGCAGCTTGGGCAGAATTCTGATTCAATCTCGCAGTCTCAACA
Source organism: Lissotriton vulgaris (assembly GCF_964263255.1). NCBI lineage: Eukaryota > Metazoa > Chordata > Amphibia > Caudata > Salamandridae > Lissotriton > Lissotriton vulgaris. The sequence goes on from NW_028243724.1 coordinate 8,994, forward strand.
ACAGTATTCAATGTCACCACAGCATAAGCAGTAGTCACATCACCATTCGGCAACTTAAAACATGACCCATCCACATACAGGGTGCCATCCGGGTCTTCCAATGGGGTGTTTTTAAGGTCCACACGACCTTTTGTTTCCTCCTCTGTCCGCAAGTAACAGTCATGTTCTGCTACTTCATCTGACTCTGCACTAACTGGTAACAAAGTTGCCGGATTTAGGACATTACAACGTTTTATCTGAATGTGGCTTGCCAAAAGCGTCAATTCGTACCCAGACAACCTCGCACTCGTCAAGTGCTGAGTTTTCGTACGATTCAAAAGAGTATCGACTGCATGCGGAACCATCACCGTAAGCATATTATCCATGACCAATCCTGCTGATTGTCGGATGGAGACCGCAGCTGCCGCAGTTGCTCTCAAACAACTCGGCAATGCTCTAGCTACTGGGTCTAAGGTCGAGGAAAAATATGCACATGGACGTTGTTTACCACCAAAAGGTTGCGTTAAGACACTCAAAGCACAACCTTCCCTCTCGTGAACATATAACGTGAACGGTTTACTGTAATCAGGAGTACCTAACACAGGAGCCGAACACAATGAATCACGTAATTCAGAAAAACTATTCTGGCATTCTTCCGTCCATGGTAAAGGAGTCGAAACATCCTTGCACGTAAGAGCCACCAATGGTTTCGCTAGCAATGAAAAATTAGGAATCCACTGCCTGCAGTACGACGTGATACCTAAAAAGGCACGCACATCTCTTTGGGTTTGTGGCACAGCCATGCGTGCAATCGCTGCAATTCTCTCCGGGGTCAACCTCCTTCCCTCCTTTGACAATAAGTGACCTAGGTAGGTGACTTCTTGACAACAATATTGGAGTTTAGAAGGTGACACCTTGTGATTTAACTCACAGAGATGTTGCAGCAACGACACTGTAGCGATTTTGCAGATGTCCTGAGTATCAGCCGCCACCAATAAGTCGTCGACGTATTGGATTAAAGCCGCACCAACCGGCAACCTAAACGCATCTAGTTGACCCTTCAAAGCTTGACTGTAAATCGATGGACTTTCACAGTAGCCCTGAGGAGCGCGTTTGAACCGGAAGCTACGTCCACCAAGAGAGAAACCGAAAAGGTCCCTACTCTCTTCGGCAATCGGGATGCTGAAAAATGCATTTTTCAAATCAATCACCGAAAACCATGAAGCAGTAGCTGGAATCAGAGTCAGTAGCGCCGTGATGTCAGGCACAACAGGGAATTGAGGAACCACAATTTTATTTACCTCCCGTAAATCGATAACAAAACGATAAACAGGCTGTTTGGTAGGATCAGTACGTTTAAGAATGGGCAGTACAGGACTATTGCACACGTTTCCCCGAGTTTCTTCAATGACATCTTTCTCGATCAAATCATAGATGATCGTTAACAAAGCTCGTTCACCATCAAGGGAGATACGGTATTGGGGAATACGTGGCAAGCGCACATTAGATTTCAACTGAACAACATAAGGGGAGATATCAAGTAGGCCCACATCATTTGGACCCGTCGCCCACAAAGACGCAGGAAGAGAATCCAATTCCGGTGGAAGCTTATCGAGAGACAAGTACATGGGAGAGACTACTCTCTCTCCTAACGTAAGCTTTACACCCGCAGGAGAACAATACAAAGTTGCATACAAGCGTTTCAGCAAATCCAAACCCAAAAGATTTTCGCCACAACCAGTAGACAAAATCAATGGAGCTTCGAGCTCACGAGGCCCAATTTTAAGGGGCAAAGGGCGCGAAACTGGATTGCTAACGGGGGCGCCAGAGAATCCAACGGAAACATTTGTTAAGCCAGACAAAGGTGCGCCAGGGAGTTTCGAATGCATGATAGAACTTTTCGCTGCACCAGTGTCCAACAGAAAAGGCTCAACGACGCCCGATGTAGCAACTGCGACGTAAGGCCCTCTCTGATCAACCGGAACTGATACCACTCCCTTTCCTTGTCTTTGGCTGTCCTAGTAATTACTATCGTCAGTTCCCTGATCGACGTAATAATCGTCTACATTGTACTGCGCAGATCGTCCTTGCGATGATCCACGTTGATCGAAACAGTTATTAGAATTTGATGAATGGTCAGAGCGATCATTCTGAGCACCACGACCTCTACCACGTGATGCATGCTGTGCACCACCACGGCCTCCTCTAGACGAATTACCACCACTACGGTCATTTAAAGCAGGACAATTGAATTTAATGTGTCCCTCCTGTCTACAATAAGCACATTGGTTGTACCCTAATGAAGATCTTTGGAAAGAAGAATCATTACGCGGCTGCGATCGATTCAATTGCGACTGCGATCTATTCTGCTGAGGCGCATTCTGATTAGAACGCGACGGATATACTTGTTGTAACAACACTTTAGTTTTTAGCTCCTTCGTTTTTTTATCGGCACGGTCATTTTCCTCTTTTTCTCTATTTTCGTAATATTGTGCCGTAGCCAATATCTGAGCTGAGGTAGAAACGGCCCACGCACTTTCAGAATTCCTTAATTTATGGCTCAAGTCGGGCAATAAGTTTGACACAAACTTATCCACAAACAACCTCTGTCCACCCTCAGTACCCATATCCTGTCCACTATGATCAACGAATGCTTCCTCGAACCTCGTAAAGAAGTCCGAGACACTCTCATCTTTCTTTTGCTTACAGGCTGACAACTTATCCCAATTTACCTTCATAGCTGGCATAAGCGTTTTCATTAATGTAATGATTCGCTGAGGAAGTTCAGCAATCAACTGATCGGGTTTAGTGGCAGCCACTTGTCCAGCGTCTGCCGCTGTAATGGCATTCCAATCACCACCTAATTCATTTGCGTGATCTTGGTGACGAATCTTCGCCCATACCGGTTGTGGTACGATATTACCGAACAACATGTCGATATCGGCAAGATTCATTATCGTAGCGTCTACGAGCTGCGATAATTCCTTGTAATACCCAGCAGGATTTTTGCGAGGATCGGGCAAAGTTTGTTTCACCTGAAGCACTTCCGATCGTTTCCATGGGAGGTGTATCCACACTCTCTGGAAATGTGCCGGAACTGGCTGGGCACCAGTATTATCAATTGGTATCCAAACTGGCGGAACTTCACGCATAGGATATTGGCCAGACTCGGTTTGTTTTTCAATGTCCTCAACGAACAATGCATGAGGAATAGGAGCGGGACGAAGAGATAGTAAGTGCTCAACAGCACGTCGAACATTAGTGTCGACTATCAGTCCAGTTGCGAACTGGAGCCGAAGTTCAGACAGGGCGGTCAGCACCTCGTCAGGCGCATTAACCACTATCTGATCATGTAAAAACTTGCACATTTCATCAAACACATATCTCTGAGTTGGTATGTTGAATTGATCAAACGTTTCGAGGACAACACGAGGTGGATTTCTAACAGGGTTTATCATCCAACCCATCGCCATATTGTATAGCGCAACACGTTCTCTATTACCAGGAAGCTGGCTACGTCTCTGAGGACCATCAGAACCAGCAGACCCAAAAACAGGTCCGAGCGACTGGAAGAAGTTTGTCGCAAGGGGAGAATTACGATTACGAGTAGAGGGAGAAGAATAAGACACAGGACTAACAAGAGAAGGAGTAGAGACATTAGCAGCAACAGGGGTTAACAACACAGGAGCAGTAGCGGGAACAGGAGTATGTGGAAGCGGAGGAGCAGTAGGAATAGAAATAGGCAAAGGAGCAGGAACAGGCGGAAGAGCGGGTGCAGGTTGAGGAACTGGTGGAGGAATAACAGGTGGAAGAACAGGTACGGCAGGGACCACAGGAGCTGCGGTACCCTGTACGTACGGAGGTGGCGACTTCATAAGATAAGACATTAAAGAATCCTCAACTGCCTCTTCCTTCTTATCCGACTCCGTAGGCAAAGCAGGATAGCATTTGTCTATGGACATACGCTGTAATCTCTCAAACACTTCCTTATCCTTATCCTCCTTATCACGCTGAAACTGCTCAGCTTTCTTCACTATAGTAACAACAGTATCTCGCTGACTACGTTTATTTTGTCTGATCTCTTTCTGTCGGGCTTCTTTGCGCCAGAACCGAAAGGCATCAAACATGGCCGGCCTAGATTTGCGTTCGAACAACTTTATTTCCAAATTATCTAAGATCGACGCTTCGAAGCTACCGTGAGGTGGCCAACGAAGATCGCCGTCTTTCTTTGTATATTTTATCCAATAATCGTTAAAAGCAATCGGGCCTAGCCCATGTTTGCTATATAAATCATAAGTAGGAGTTCCAACCGGAGGTATCGGACACGAGTCCTCCAGCAGGGAATCCGCACCACAAGGTCTAAAGCAACTGAACAAAGTACTACGACCAGGCATCTTGCACACTAGCCGAGTTTCACAAACTTCAAGGGTTACGGGATTTCGGGATTTACCAAGTCCCAGCAAAGAACTAAACCCTCGGTCTTTGGCGGCTGCAGTCGTCAAACAAATACAACAACAACAAAGTACGCTAGCAAAGTGTCACCGACAAAAACACTCACACAGCGTGTACAACAAAGACACCCGCTAAAGTGTCTACAACAAAAACACTCGCTAAAGTGTTTACAACAAAGACACTCTGGGAGCGACCCACAAATACTTAACTCAAAGATCAATGGCGTCCTCAGGAAGGCCCGTCAATCGTCTCGCTATACCAAGGTCTACGCCAGGCGCCAAAACAGGTCTACAGTCAGGGCAGCAGTCCGTCGCAGCCGTTAGGAGGCGGGAATCTTCGCGGGAAAAGTCTTCGGGCCACTTATTTCGACAACAGGATCGATGAAGCGGGGTGCACCTTCCCTCGGAGATTTCACACGAAGTTCCTCACGATCGTCGGGCTTGGACCGATACCACTGATGAAGCCCCACGTTGGGCGCCAACTGAAGGACTGGGTTCTTTTGGACCCAGCGGTGCCAGGGCACAACACCTGAAACCTTCGTGGGTAACCTGCTCCGGCGTACAAGTCACAGAGACACGGGACACTTCCTTCGGCGTCAAAGAGTCAAGGTTTATTTACTGCAGGGAACACAGAAATCACAGGAAGTACATCGATTGTAGTTCGGGGAGACTGCTTCAAATTGTATTTGTGGATCGCTCCTTTTATACAGTTTTTACCCATAGGATAACATGCTACACAATAGTTTACAACCTGGTTCCCACAAGTCGCTCTCAGAGGGGTCGCTTTGGTCACTTTGAAACACACAAGGTCCAGAACATAAGTGCGGAAACATTTGGCGGTTCCCAACTGTAAAAACCCATCTTCCCACCATTAGCAAATTCCAATCAGCAGTAAAGTAGATCGAAATAGGAACGAAGACAGGTGCAGAGGAAGACGGAGACAGTAGGGAGATCGGAAAGGGTGTAAAAAGGGGGGGTATCGAGAAGCACGAGATACAGGCATCAAAGGGACGTGCCTAATGAGATGCACGGCTGAGACAATAAGTCCGTGCGGCAAGATGAGCCTCGAGCGGCATCATCTGTCTTACAGCAGCAACCCCCTCATCATAAAGACACTTTCAAAGAACATGTGTCTTCCGCAAATATCTTAGGAGTCCCAGGGTCGCGAAGCAGACAGCGTCCGTTCGCTGGCTACTTGAGGGCAAGAGACAAAATGGATGCCGTATCTAAGATGGAACCCGTGGGTACAGATGAAAAACCCACGCAACAAACGAACGGTTTAAGTTAGCACAGCGAAACTGCGCACACTTACTAAACTCGTCATTTGCGGTTCATAGATACTAGACTCGCCCATATTCGTGCGAGTCGAAAACACCACTTACAATTGTCACAGAACCTCAGACTAAAGCCCCACTTTGTGCGAACAGAGCTCAGCCTCCTGATGGCCACAGACACTGGGGTTGAAGAAGACTCCGAGCCTCTCCCTGACCTCCTACGGACTCAAGAGCAAGACGGCTCCGTGGATGGGGTCCGGCTCTCAGAGGCCCTCACCAGAGAACAACGCCAGGAGTGTCAAGCCCTCCTATCACAGTTCGCCAGCCTGTTCTCCCTCACCCCGGGTGTCACTTCCTGGTGTGTGCACGATGTGGATACCGGGGACAGCCCCCCTATCCGCCACCGGGCCTACCGCGTGCCAGACCGGGTACGGGCCTGCATCCAGGAAGAAATAGCCAAGATGCTCACGATCGGGGTCATCGAGCCCTCAGACAGTCCCTGGGCCAGCCCTGTCGTACTGGTCCCCAAAGCAGCTGCCCCCGGCACCACACCAGAACTCCGGTTCTGCGTCGACTACCGGGGCTTGAATGCGGTCACCAGAACAGACGCGCACCCCATCCCCCGGGCAGATGAACTAGTCGACCGAATGGGAGCTGCCCGCTACCTCAGCATCTTCGACCTGACAGCAGGCTATTGGCAGATCGGCCTCACACCCCGGGCGCAAGAACGTTCTGCCTTCTCCACCCCCGATGGCCATTACCATTTCACGGTCATGCCCTTCGGCATGAAGAATGCCCCAGCAACATTCCAACGGCTCGTCAATCAGGTCCTAGCGGGGCTCGAAGGATTCAGCGCCGCCTACCTAGACGACATCGCTGTATACAGCCACCATTGGACCGAGCACCTCCACCACCTCCGAGCAGTGCTGCAAGCCCTTCAGCGAGCTGGCCTCACGATCAAGGCCAGCAAGTGTCAAATTGGGCAAGGGTCTGTAACCTACCTCGGACACCAGGTGGGAAGCGGCCTAGTGGCCCCGCTACAGCTGAAAATTGCCGCCATCCAGGCCTGGCAGCCCCCCATCACCCAAACCGAGGTACGAGCCTTCCTGGGCCTCACGGGCTACTACCGAAGGTTCGTAAAAGACTATGGTACCATAGTGGGGCCCCTCACAGAACTCACGTCAAAGAACCAACCCAAGAAAGTCACCTGGACCCCAGAGTGTCAAACTGCATTTGAACAATTAAAGGCCGCCATGTGTTCCGCCCCTGTGCTCCAGGCCCCAGACTACAGCCGGGAGTTCGTCGTCCAGACGGACGCCTCCGACCAGGGCATTGGGGCAGTCCTGTCTCAAGTGAACACCGAAGGCCTTGATCAACCGGTGGCCTTCATCAGCCGGAGACTCCTACCACGGGAGCAACGCTGGAGCACCATAGAGAGGGAGGCCTTCGCTGTGGTATGGGCCCTCAAGAAACTCCGGCCCTACCTTTTCGGCACCCACTTTCGGGTGCAGACCGACCACCGACCCCTGCAATGGCTGATGCATATGCGGGGGGAGAACCCAAAGTTGCTACGCTGGTCCATCTCCTTGCAAGGTATGGACTTCACAGTCGAACACCGGCCTGGGCCAGATCACGCCAACGCGGATGGCCTGTCCCGGTTTTTCCGCCTCGACGAGGAGAGTCCCCAAGAGGATGGGTAACTCTCCCCGCCTTCAGGTAACTCTCCCCGCCTTCAGCTGGGGGGGACGCATGTTGGACAGGCCACATGAAGGGCCGCTCTCCCCCGGCCCAACCAGGCCTGAGCCCAGTCCCGCAAGTACCACACACCACCATTGCACGTCCTCCGTCCCCTCAGGGACCCCTGCCCTCGAGCCTGCCGACCTCGTGGGTCCGATCCACTGCCGGCCCACGCGCCCAGCCTGGGGCGCCATCTTGGACACTCCACCACGAGGCCGCCTGGCCCCCGATCGACCTCAACCCTGGGCCTGGCCCGGCCTCAGACATTCCGGCACCACCCTCCACCCAGGAGGTGAGCGGGCTACTTGGCAAGTCAATGGGAGAAAGAGGTGCCGATGGCTCTCCCCCACCAAGTGCCGCTCGCCCATCGCCTCCCCGGGCGCTGGCTCCACCCCCCTGCTGGGTGTCTGGACTCCCCCATCCCGGACCTCCCGACCTCCAAGTGTGAGGGTCCGGACATCAAAGCACGCCAGCCCTATAACTGGGGCAGCTCCAGAGCAGGAAGGCAGTTGTATCTTGGAGTCGAGAGACGTAAAGAGGAACTCATCCTGGACGGACTACTGGCGCTGCCATAGCTCTGTCCTGTGCACCATCGTCCTGCCTGTTGGCGCTGCCACAGCCGTCGTAACCTTCATCCTTCATCGTCGTCGGGATCTGCTGGCGTGGCCGCGGACCGTTGTAACCGTCATCTTCCACCGGGACCTGCAGGCTCCGCCGCGGACCGTCGTCCTTCCTTCATCTATCTCGGGACCTGCTTGGCTCCTCCACGGCCCGATCATCTAGAACGCCGAGCTCGAGGATTGGGAGCTATTTTGTACTCATTGGTAACTAAGACTGTCCCGCTACCCCTTTCCTAAACCAGAGACTAGAACCGAGGGGACCCCTGAGTCCAGACCTCCTTGTATCCATCATCGTAACCTAAGAATTGCATATAAAGTCTCGTTAACCTTCAACCTTGTGTGGTGTCCGTCTGTGGGGGGGGGGGGGGGGGGGGGGGGAGGGAGGGAGGGAGGGAGGGAGGGAGGGAGGGAGGGAGGGAGGGAGGGAGGGAGGGAGGGAGGGAGGGAGGGAGGGAGGGAGGGAGGGAGGGAGGGAGGGAGGGAGGGAGGGAGGGAGGGAGGGAGGGAGGGAGGGAGGGAGGGAGGGAGGGAGGGAGGGGGGGGGGGGGAGAGGGGGGGGGAGAGGGGGGGGGAGGGAGGGGGGAGGGGGGAGGGGGGAGGGGGGGGGAGGGGGGGGGAGGGGGGAGGGGGGGGGAGGGGGGAGGGGGGGGAGGGGGGAGGGGGGAGGGGGGAGGGGGGAGGGGGGAGGGGGGAGGGGAGAGGGGGGAGGGGAGGGGAGGGGAGGGGAGGGGAGGGGAGGGGAGGGGAGGGGGGGGGAGGGAGGGGGAGGGGGGAGGGGGGAGGGGGGAGGGGGGAGGGGGGAGGGGAGGGGAGGGGAGGGGAGGGGAGGGGAGGGGAGGGGAGGGGAGGGGAGGGGAGGGGAGAGTTACTTATCTGTACAGTCGTTGGAGACGGCTCTCCCTGGAGACCTCTCCCCGTAACCTCGGCCGACCCTCCCGGTCCGTCTAACACATATACATCACACACACACACACACACACACACACACACACACACACACACACACACACACACACACACACACACACACACACACACACACACACACACACACACACACACACACACACACACACACACACACACACACACACACACACACACACACACACACACACACACACACACACACACACACACACACACACACACACACACACACACACACACACACACACACACACACACACACACACACACACACACACACACACACACACACACACACACACACACACACACACACACACACACACACACACACACACACACACACACACACACACACACACACACACACACACACACACACACACACACACACACACACACACACACACACACACACACACACACACACACACACACACACACACACACACACACACACACACACACACACACACACACACACACACACACACACACACACACACACACACACACACACACACACACACACACACACACACACACACACACACACACACACACACACACACACACACACACACACACACACACACACACACACACACACACACACACACACACACACACACACACACACACACACACACACACACACACACACACACACACACACACACACACACACACACACACACACACACACACACACACACACACACACACACACACACACACACACACACACACACACACACACACACACACACACACACACACACACACACACACACACACACACACACACACACACACACACACACACACACACACACACACACACACACACACACACACACACACACACACACACACACACACACACACACACACACACACACACACACACACACACACACACACACACACACACACACACACACACACACACACACACACACACACACACACACACACACACACACACACACACACACACACACACACACACACACACACACACACACACACACACACACACACACACACACACACACACACACACACACACACACACACACACACACACACACACACACACACACACACACACACACACACACACACACACACACACACACACACACACACACACACACACACACACACACACACACACACACACACACACACACACACACACACACACACACACACACACACACACACATCCTTGTGGGGACTATGTGTTTTCGCCAGCCTTGTGGGGACTAACCCTTCCCAATGTTTTAAAAATATACCAATAACAGAAAAATGTAAAGAAAAAATTCATAATACAGGATCCTGCTTCAATTTTACAAATATGTTGTTATTTAGTCACGCGCACAGAACCATCATTGTGGGGACTTGGACATGTGTTACCATCCTTGTGGGGACCTACTCAATAATTCTCATTTCTGATTGAATACACACATTATCTAATAGATAAATGCTATTTTTCAGTGCCATACATACATAACAAGATACTTTAGTCAAATTTGAATAGGTCACTATGTCCTAGGTGCCCCAAGAACAGAGATTTGTCTAATAATGCATTTTACAGTAGAAAATGATCATATATATAAAGTGCATTGACGGGGATTCACGGATGTTTAGCCTATTACTGAGTGCACACAAACATTAAGGAATATGAAAACAATACATAGTTAAATTAATTTAGAGGCTTAAGATCCTGCAATGGGGTCAGATGGCAAAACCAAGTTGCCATCTGACCACCTAGTTGTTTTTCATCAACCTCACCAATTGGCACCATCTACGAATGGCTGTGCATTAATAGTCCCCAAAGAGATGGCATGATATTATAATAATATTCTAGAGCTGACAGAGTAAGTGCATGATGAAGATAATTTTCAAGCCCCCACAGAGATATTGCATGATTAGATTGATGCCCAAGTCCCTATAGATATTGTGGTTTTGGTGTACGATGATAGTCATGCTGCAGTTCATGCAGAAATAACACTATTACAGTAATGCACAGGTACTACAGAGATAGTTTGTGATTATAGGAATGCCCAGGTCTCCACAGAGATAGTGTGGTATTTTAGCCATGTGCAAGTCCCCACAGAGATAGTGTGTGATCATATTCACGTTCAAGTCCCCACAGCGATAGTGTGTGATCATAGTAATGTTCAAGTCCCCACAGAGATAGTGTGATCATATTCACGTTCAAGTCCCCACAGAGATAGTGTGTGATCATAGTAATGTTCAAGTCCCCACAGAGGTAGTGTGTGATCATAGTAATGTTCAAGTCCCCACAGAGATAGTGTGTGATCATAGTAATGTTCAAGTCCCCACAGAGATAGGGTGTGATCATAGTAATGTTCAAGTCCCCACAGAGATAGTGTGTGGTCATAGTAATGTTCAAGTCCCCACAGAGATAGTGTGTGATAATAGTCATGTTCCAGTCCCCACTGAGATAGTGTGTTACTATAGGAATGCCCGGACTCCCACAGAGATAGTGTGTGATTATAACCATATTAAAGTCCCACATAGAGAGTATTATGATAGTGTTGTTCAAGTGTTGTAGAGAAAGTGTACGATGAGTCATTCTGACATTCATTCAGAATTCGTATAGCGCTTAATTATAGTCACTCCCAAGACCCCGTTGACAAAATGTGTGATTATATTCAAGTTCAAGTCCCCTCAGAGATAGTGTGTGATTATTATTATGTTACATCTCCGCAGAGATAGTATGTGATTACAGTCATGTTCAGGGCCCCACATAGAGAGTGTTATAACAATGATGCTGAGGTGCTTGCTATTATAACAGTCATGCCGAGGCTCCTGCAGAGGTAGTATGTGATTATAATGATGCCTAGGTGCCTGCTCAGGTAGTGTGTAGTTACAGTCATGTTCAAGTGATGTTGAGATATGTTGTGATTATACTGAAGCTTAGGTCCCCAAAGCGATAGTGCATGATTAGGGAGGCCCACTAAGATGGTGATTATTGACCTATAGAGAAAGAGTGTGATACATGTAAAGTTCCAGTCCCTCTAAAGACAGTCTGTTACGATATACATGTTGATGTCCCTGAAGAGTTAGTATGTGATGACAGTCATATTCAAGTCCCACAAAGTTAAAGTATATTGAACCCACATCCCCACAGAGATAGAGTGTAATTATAGACATGCCAGGCCCCCATAGAGATATGTGTGATGAAATTCATGTTCAATTACTAAAAGATAGCGCTTGATTGATTATATTGATGCCCAGGTCCCCACAGATATAGTGTGTGATTATAGTGATGTCCAGGTCCCCACAGAGATAGTGTGTGATTATAAGGATTCCCAGGTCCCCACAGAGATAGTGTGTGATTATAGGGATGCCTAGGTCCTCACAGAGATAGTGTGTGACTACAGGCAAAAACCGGGTCCCCACAGAGATAGTGTGTGTTTATATGGATGGCAGGTCCCCACAGAGATAGTGTCTGTTTATGGGGATGGCAGGTCCCCATAGAAATACTGTGTGTTTATAGGGATGGCAGATCCCCATAAAGATATGTGTGATGATAGTTATGTTCAATTACTCAAAGATAGCGTTTGATTGGTTATATTGATGCCCAGGTCCCCAGAGAGATAGTGTGTGTTTATGGGGATGGCAGGTCCCCACAGAGATAGTGTGTGATTATAGGGGTTCTAGGTCCCCACAGAGATAGTCTATAATTATAGAGATGTCAAGCTCCCCACAGTGATAGTGTGTAATTATAGAAATATCCAGGTCCTCACAGAGTTGGTGTGGGATTATAGCGTTACCACAGTCCCCGCAGAAATAATGTGTGATGACAGTCTTGGTCAATTCCCCACAAAGGTAGTGTTTGATTGATTATATCGATATCCATGACCCCACTGAGATAGTGTGTGATTATAGACTTGTTCAAGTCCCCACAGAGATAGTATGGCTCCACAGTGATGTCTGTGATTATAGGTTTTATGAAGACTTAAACAGATAGTCATAATCTAGTGGTTTAGCAAACTAATGTAGCCACTTCAACAGTGGCAGCTGCTCGGCTAAGGTGGAGGAGCGTCGCCCCACTGCTTTAAAGCAGAGCAATGGAAAAAAGGAAATGATTATAATTGACCGTATTATCATTTTATTTTTAGTATTCCAGTTGACATGTTGTTTCTGGTTGGCTAGGGTATGTAGGTATGGTAGGGCAGAGCCCATCAGTCTAGTAAGGGTAAGATAGTAACACATCAAAGACAACCCCTAGCAGAGCAGTCAGGCTTATCCCAGAGGCAATGTCTAAAGCATTTGCACAACGCACTCACACAACAGTGACACTTTAGGCACACCATAAAAAGCGACTCCACACAAGGTTACATAAAAATATCTTTTGTATTATTTATTTTTTTAAAGTTAGACCACAATCACATAAATCACTGTGCCACTAGGCACTTTGTCATGACATCACATAAAGTCATACACCACTTTTGCCAATTGGATAATTGTCATAATTAACAAGGTTAGTGAACTTTAGTAAATACTTATAAGTGAACACCACACTGAAAACATAAGGCCTAACATTACAGTTAGTGCAATCAAGACAATAACGATTAGTTGAACATGTTTCCGCTTGAGCCGGTGTCACCAGTCTGACGGGGTAATCTTTTAAGATAGTTGCTTCCAGCTTTGTTAACACCCAACTACATCCCCTACCTCCTTCTACATGAAAATGCTCCACTGGTTCCCATAGAAACAGGGAAAATGCCAGGAATTACAGAGACGGCCTACGGGGCAAGAAAACGCCAAAAGATCTCCTGCCTGCACAACGGGGAGAGAGAACACAGTCTAAGGGTGCTTGTGCTCACCAGCGTGATAGGGCCACTGGCCTGCACTCTCTGCAAGGAAACACTACTGGTTTCCATGGAAGCAGGGGAATGACGGAAGTACCGGGGTGATCTGCGGGGTAAGGAAACACCAAAGGATCTTACTCCTGGAGATCAGCCCAGTGGGAGGTCTGTTTGTTGGTGCGAGCACGCTATCCCTATCTAGTGTGATGGGTCCACCTGCCCCCACTATTCACAACAAAGGGGCCAGAAGCCAAGGGGAGCCAAATGCCTCCGGTACAGCTCCGTAGTGTGGCATGGGTACGAATCTCTTCATGTTTCGCTGCAAGCGGCCTGGTGCAGCTGGGAGGCTCTTGCCTTCCTTAGCAATGCCCGCACCCAGGGGCTCACGTCGGCCACCTGGGGTCTCACATCGGCTGCGTGTGGAAGCATCTGAAAGGACAAGTGAGGCTCTGGTCACTTCCGGGTGCGGCTGGGCCACATCTTCTGACAGCCAAGGGAACTCCCGGGCCGATATTCCTTGCTGCTTGGGCATGGCCTCGCAGCCATGTAGCAGAGCCCCGGCTGTTGGCTCACATAAACAAAGGCAAGCAATACGAGAGGGAGAACTTTTTGTTCCGTTCACCTCCTCCTTCTCAATGTTCAGGCCCTAGATGAGGGAGCTATGCTGCCCATGCTGCAGGGTAAAAGCGCTCCTGTATGGGGTTAGCACAAATTGAGCCAACTCCTTGGGCAACAGAATTGAAAACGCTTACCACGCGCTATTAGCAAACAGGGAGGCAAGCACTACCTCGTCCCTGGAGACACTGGGGCAGAGAACAGGGCACAGGCTGGCTAGCACGGAAGGTCCCTTAGCAGAGAGGCAGTCACTTCAGCCACCCAGCAGGCAGCAGGTTAGTTTCACAAGAAGGTATCCACAAACGGCAGTTCCTCCTGGCACAAAGCAGTCATTGGGTACGTGCCCCACATAGTGTCTTTTTATTTTCATGGGGTCATAGCCCCTGTATTTATAGTGCCAAAGTCTTTGTTCTGAGGTAACTTCAACCACATATTAGAAGTGCACAACACTGCCGTTCATATTGAAAGCCTTGGCACCAGACACACCACAGGGGGTGGAGCCATTATTTTGGAAAGTAGGCATAGACCTATTCAGGTGCATGTGCAACTCCTCCCACCACACCAAATGAAGACCAGGCCTATTCAGGTGCAAGGAAAACTCCCCCTGCCACTCTAAATTCAGGAAAGGTCTATTCAGCCTAGTAGCTGTCCTTCATCCAGGTTGCCACGTTCTTCATTCCTTCCTGGAAACAGAGTCTGGTGTCTTTGGGATTCTTTGTGAGTGAGAGGGTGAGCTGGGTTTTATTGGCGTAGGATAGAATGCTGAGCCCATGCTGTCCTACGATGGTGGCAAGGGGGGGTCATGTAGATGTTGAAGAGCGTGGGGCTGAGCGATGATTCTTGGGGTACTCCGCAGTTGATATCGGTGGGTTCAGAGAGGAAGGGAGGGAGTCTGATCTGCTGGGTTCGGTTGAAGAGAAACAATTTGATCCAGTCGAGGGCGGCTCCTTGTATCCCTGCGTCATGAAGTCTGGCTACGAGCGTGCGGTCTGAAATGATTTAGAAGGCTGTGGAGAGGTCCAGAAGGATGAGGGCCACAGTGTGTCTCTGGTCGAGTAGCATGTGTATGACAACAGTCGTGGCGAGGAGGGCGGTCTCTGTACTGTGGTTCTGGTGGATTCAGACTGGGAGGCATCCAGGATGAAGTTCTCTTTGATGAAGGCGGTCAGTTGGGCATTTATGTGTCTCTCTGTGACTTTGACCTAGAAGGGGAGGAGAGAGATGGGCTGGTAGTTTTTCAGGTCTGTTGCGTCTGCCATCCGTTTCTTCAGAAGGGGTTTAACCTCCCCCCGCTTCCGGTCTTCTGGGAAGATGCCGGACAAGAAGGAGGCATTGATGGTCCATCCTAGTTCAGGTGAGATGTCGGCAGCGGCCCTTTCGTATACATGCGGTGGACCGGGGTCTGTAGGGGCTCCTGAGTGGGTTTTCTTCATGGTCGCGGTGATGTGTTTGACGGTGGCAAGGTTCGAGGTCATGATGGATGGCTTATCGGAGGGGTTCGGGGAGGTGGTGTCTGGCTTTTGTTCGCTGAAGTAGTCATAAAGGACCTTGATCTTCAGGTGAATGTAGGCACTGAGCTGGTCACAGAGTACCTGGGAAGGTGTGATGTACGTAGTTTCGCTGGGGGGTATGTGAACTACTGTATGACGTTGAACAGTTCCTTGGAGTTGGTCATGTTGGTCTGGATCTTGTCTCTTATGAAGGTCCGTTTGGTGTCTCTTATTCGCGGGTGGTATTCCTTCAGGGCGCTCCTGTGGTTTTTCTGTGCTTCTGTGGTATTCTGGTTTAGCTAAGTTTTCTCTAGGTGTCTGCAGGAGTGTCTGGCTTCTTGTAATTCTGTGGTGAATCAGGTGGCCTTCAGAGGGCGTTGTTTGGTGGGGGGGTGCAGACTTGCCAGCGCAGTGGGAGATCCAGTGGTGATATTCTATGGCTGCGGAGTTGGTGTTGGTAGTCGTGTTGGGGGGGGTCCTGGAGGAAGGTGGTGTTGAGGTGTTCCTCTGTTACCTTGATCCAGTTCCTTTGTGGTGGGTGGGGGGCGGCTTGGGTGCATTGGTGGTGCTGAAGGCGAAGTGGACGCAGTGGTGGTCCGTCCAAGGGAGCTGGCTGGTGTTACTGAAGCAGATGTTTGTCCCTCCCCCGAATATTGGGTCAAGGTTGTTTCTGGCTTTGTGAGTGGGTGTGTTGACCAGCTGCTTCAGACCGAGGTTGGGGAAGTTGTTGAGGAGTGTGGTGGAGTCTGGGTTGTCGCTGTTGTAGAGTTGGAAATTCAGGTCCCAGAGTAAGATGTAGTCCATGGAGGTGATGGCATAGGGGTGCGGCGAGCTCGGCGATTGTAGTTGCGGAGTGGGGGTGAGGCCCCGGCGTTCTGTAGATGAGGGTGCCATGTAGTGTGGTCCTGGGGCTTATCTGGATCTGGAAGTGGAGGTGTTCTGTGTTGGAGTGGAGGTCGCTCGTGTTGGATGTGGAGAGTTGGAGGGGAGTCTTGTGAGCGATGGTGAGTCTCCTCCTGGGCGGTCCTTTCTCTGGATCTTGTAGCCATCGAAGATGGCCGTGGCGATGTCAGGGCTGGAGGTGGTTTTGGTCCAGGTTTCTGTGAAGAAGGGGACGTCAGGCGAGAAGGTGTGTATCAGGTCCCAGATCTCTATGGCCTGTCAGTGCAAGGAGCACACGTTGAGGAGAATGCATGTCAGGGTTTCGGCGGTGTGTGCATCAAGCAGTCCATTGGCGGTTGTGGTGGTTTGGTCGGTGGTGAAGGATCTGCGGCAGAGTCTGCATGAGAACTGTACATGGGTGGTATTGGGCAAGGATCTTTTGCAGTCGGTGTGTCTTCCGAGTTGAGTGTGTGGAGTGCGGTGGAGTTGTAATGGTGGGGTCCCGGAGATCTATGGTTCCTGGCACTGGCTGTGGTCGGGTCACGGTATGGCGCAGACGGGCTTGCCCCAGAGGTGCGCCTGCTGCTCGCGTCCTCTGCGCTTCCTTGCAGTATCTGCCATTAAGGGGAGGGGGTTGGGACGATCAGCTGGGAGGCGGGATGGGCAAAGGAGGGGGCGAGCCATAGGTGCACAGCGGCGGGAGAAACGAAGCGGGGAGAAAGCTCAGCAGTAAAGACACTACAATAAGCAAGCAGAAGAGAGACACAACAATAACCACAGCCGTCAAGACTCAATAATAATGAAACATAATAATGAAACAGCCCAGAGCAAATCAAATAACATACTCAGCGGCGGTGACTGGCATGCAGGGGGCTTGAACCCCTCTCAGGAGGATGAGAGAAGGCTTCGGCAGCAGGGACATTGATGCGGAGCTGCTGGGGAGGGAGTGTGTCCTCGACCAGAGTAGTCAAAATCTACCTAAACCCACAGCAAGGCTCACACCAATATAGCTCCTGCACAAATCCCAGCCCCACCCCCACAGATGCATCTTCCATCCCTACGAATGAAAGTTCCATGATTCACGAAAACTCCACTTGGAGGCATTATCTATCCAAGCCAACAAGCTTTGAAACGCCACTCTAAATAATAAAGTTTCAAACGCATATCACCTTCAAGGCTCTAAAACGTAGTCTGCTCTAGCGTCAGTCCCTTAAGTGATAAAGCACTGACATAAAAGACATACCTGTGTGTATACCAGCATCTACACATTCAAAATAATGTGGCCAGGTAACACATTGCAATTAAATTATTCTGCCAATACACATCTCTCCTACCAATCACAGCTCTTCTTATAGTCAGTGTGTATGGCTTGAGTGCTACAGTGGATCTTCAGTGACAGTTGCATGGTTACAGTACTAGATAACATTAAATATTCACCACAGTTAAGCTCCTCCTTCGACCTCAACTGCAGCAACTGTTTATGCTGGTGACATTAAAAAAACTAAAGCTTGCAATCCCATCATATTTTAATTCCTGGGCCAGCAGCCAATGCCTACTAGCTGTTGACTATGGGTTGCTAACAAACCGTGTGAAAGTAAATATGTCAGAATCTGAGATGCTAGCCTTTGGTAAATGGCCGACCTAGTACGAGTCCATCATCTACCCAGATGAGTTTGCTGTGCCTCCTAACAAGTACAAGTCACACTTAGTAAAGGTAAAACATTTAGGAGGTTTATGAAATTCAAGCAAATTAGAGGTTTTCCTTAACTAGACCACCATACATTTCAATGTATTTTAAGTTATTAAAATAGTATCTCTAATTGAGCATATTGAATTATGTTCCCTTATTTATGGAAATTACGGCTGCAAGTGTGTGCTCAGCAAACATTCCAGTAGCAACACTTATCTTTTTTCCCAACGCTATTTTTCACTAATTGGCAGACACACAGCGATAAAATAGCTTTGCTCCAAAAGCCCTCTATAACACGTGAAATCGACATTACAAATATGTGACAGTGCAAACACAGCTAGGATCTAAGGTAAGTTAAACCTTGTAAAATAGTCTAAATCGACTTTGCATCAAATCATCTGACAAAAGTAAGCCCAAACAAAAGGCCATGTGGAATATTGTGCCATATTCTAATGTGTAAAACCTATACTATTCATATAATTATCCGACTACAATTTGTGCAGTTGCAATTCAGTTAATATTTGTGCTGGGGAATCTTGCATTCCAGACACAGCTGGCTGCCCTATGAGCTATACCATAATGATTACACTCACAATAACCAGTCTTTCTTCAGTAAGCACCCCTGGTTACATCAATGGTGCATGGCTCTCTGTAGACCTGGTGGTTTAATTCTTTACCATTTAGCACAGTTCAGGATCGTGATTATTTTATACACCACTGTGCCATGCAGTAGCGGCCCGTATAGGGCGTGCTGCCGGGCACTGACATGGGGTGGGAGAGGGGCAGGGTGAGGAGTAGTAAAATGTGGAATACGGCCAATTTCAGGTAAGTAAACAAAAGAACAACAAAAACTACATTTGTTGCGTGCGCTGCATCGCCAAATGTGATGCAGCACACGCAACGAAATTTGTTTTATTTATTTTTTTGTTTACTTACCTGAAATTGGTCGTATTCCACATTTTACTACCCCCCACCCTGCCCCTCCCCGGCCCGTCAGCACCTGGCAGCACGCCCTATACGGGCCGGTACTGGTGCCATGCACAGACTCAGGGGGCAAGACGGAGACAGGAAGAGACGAATCTGCTAACTACATTAGTGCCATTCCCCAAACTTTAAGGGAATTAGGGTGTAGAAAAGGGAGTCTGGATTCCAATGGGATTTAGTCAGTAAATGCATCAGTCGCGGATGGTATGACTCACTCCGGTTAGGGGAGATTCAATTTAAAAAATAAAAAAAATGAAAGTTAACTTAACTTACCTTTGCCGGACCGGTCCTGCATCGTTGGTCTGCATCATCCTCTCTACAACAGGAAACCGCCGCAGGCAACCTCACTCCCCTTCCCTAAGCCAATCACAATACTGCAATGGCAGTGTTGTGATTAGCTGGGATGCCGACCACACAGGCGTCTATGAGGCGGCCATTTTCTCTATGTAGGCTGCATGCATTCTTCATGGAGGAAAGGGAGAGTGCTTCTGACCGGTTTGGTCTGCCCTGTGACAGACCAAAAGGTCAGCACACACAACAGTGGGTAAGCCAATCCACCCCTTCCCCTGTAGCTGGACCCCCCCCCTGCCCATCCCCAACCAAACCCTTCTGCACAGCCGGGCCTGTCTGAGGCGAGAAGAGGAATGGCAGGGCCGCACTATTAACCTCTACTGCCTTTACCTCCATCCAGTGTTCAAGGTTTGACCATGTCATTCTCCTGACATTGTAGCCCAGGAAACTCCAGGGTAAGGCATCTTTCGTATCATGGGTAAAAGGAAAGCAAAAAGGAGGCCCTAAAGAACCACCAAGATGGACAAAGGAACTGTGTGTTGAATATTGATAACTTAATTGAAGAGGTGGAGATTTTACTTAGCAGCAGGAACTCCTCCAAACGGAGTGCTTTAGGTCAAAAAGTCCTGGACATTTTTAAAAAGAAAAAAATCCTCTGTCCCGCCTGCACTAGGGAAATGGTGCAAGTGTGCCTGCGTTGGTGCTAGGCAGCCCCGTGTGCACCAATGCAGGGGAAAGGACAGACTACAAAGACTGGACCACACAGTGCTGGTTTTCTTGCCAGTAGTGCCTGATGCACAAACCATCAAACACAAACATCAAACACACAGTATACTGGGACAATGAATGATATATGTGTAAATCAGTCTATAGCAAATGTTACATAAGGCAATGAGGATTGAAAGGTGTAGGAAGCACTTGCAGGCAGTATACTTTAAGACTGTTTGGCCTAGAGCAGCACACATTTAGGATTTAATATGTACCAATGTGTTAGAGGTTGGCTTTACTAATAACCGCTTCGCTGCTAATGACGAGCTCAGCTCATCATCAGCCACGGTAGTCGTGTGCGGATGACGAGCTGAGCTCATCATGTAACGCGGCTTTTCGCAAATTGCCGCACACAGCGGGAAAAGCCGCCGTAGTGATGCGGTTAAAATATGTATTTCTATCCGACCAAACCCGTTTTTAATAATGTTAGGATAATGTAAGACTGGGGAAAACAAATAACATTCTAAGTGCACTTTGCATGCAACTCTTTAATGAGAGTTCGTAGGTCACTGTGCTATGTTAGGATTATATCTTATGAACTACAAGAAACAAATGGATCTCTGTGACAAAAGCAGAGACCCACTGAGCTATACAAAAAAAGACAGTTCCGTGATGTGCATGGCACATGTTCTTTGCAATTGGCATATTATTAACCCTCTACCCTACTTTTTCAAATGTTAAAACTGCCACTAGAGAAATCTCAAATCTCCCTCGAGAGCAGGAACATTATTCACCAAAGATATCCTGATATTTTTATGGTTAACTGAAACTGTCTGGGCACACAAGGAACTCCACTGCAGGTGCTTGTAAACCCATGAGTTTAATTAAAATTCAGTACTCCCTAAGGTCAGTGTCAGGTGCAGCTGCACCGGTTGCACCACCCTATAAAGCCGGCCTTGAGACCACATGTATCACAGTGAAAAAAAAAGTTGGGACTGAATCCAGGTGTTTTCCTTAACTGCTCCTCTTTCTACAGCAGTTTCTGCCCTCCTTGCATTCTTTCTGTCCGCCCCTCTGCCTCTCCCTTCGTTAGTCCCTGTATCTGTATTTGCTTCATAAGCTCTTCCTTTTCCTACCTTTCTGCCCAGCTATTTGCTTGCCAGCACTGATCTCCCATGTTTCCTATAGTTACTACTGCTTTTATATCTCGATTTTGCGCATACCTCTCTCAGATGATCCTGTTTTTCATTGTGTGCACTTTCATCTCCCCTCTGTAATAGGCCTGGTTCTCTTGGTCTTCCTACTCTCTCCTCTTATCACTTTCTCTCCATTTACTTTTTTCTACAATTCTCTTTTTCTCAATGTCTCCATTTGTTTTCTCGTTCTTTCCCATTTGCCTTTGTATGTCACTCATTTTATTTTCCACATGCTTTTGTTTAGTTAGAGCAATGTTTTCCGAAATGAAAAGGAAGTTTATTTGCATGCCTTTGTTCTCTCACATAACTACTATTATTTATCTGGAGAAAAATAACTTGTTAAAAATGTTAAAAGGACTGCAGCAAATACCTCCCAACATTCCGCCTTCAGACGTTTCTCACATGTATTCTTTTCACAGAGCGCAAACTCGGCCGCATGTACAGCCCGGAAATAGTTTTACTTAGAATGAAATCTTTACAGAGTAATTGTAGACACATGCGTTTAATTTTGCATGGTGTTTGCAAATGTTGTTTCACCTTTTTTTTCTAACCATAGTTTTGTAGTGAGGTTGAGCCGAGAACCACTGAGAGTCTCTGTTTGGGTGCTGGGCCCCATGCTTGCTGTTCTAAGGGCAAACAAGTCGTATGCCATGCTCCGTCTCTGAAGACTAAGTTTATCAAGGTGTGCTCTTTTGTAACAGGGCCCATCCCCCCTTAAGGAAGCGTTTCCCGTCTTTCACCTTCTTCGGGGTGTTCAGGGACGAGCCACTCTCTTGTTATGTTAATTGACCTTTTGAGATGCACAATCGCGCATTTGCACTTCTGCCAGTGGCCATCCTGAAGTTCAGCACTGAATGCTGCGTTTCAGCTTCTACTCGCTCAGTAGCAATCGTGCTGATAAGACATTTTGGAGGTTCTTGAAAATATTTCTCTGTTTAGGGAATATAAAATATATTGTAGGATGGAATGGAATTTAGTGTTTAATGTATCTGCTTTGCAGTGGATTCAAAACGCCGCATTTAATTTCCTATCCTTCCCAATTAAACATTTTAAAAAATAACACTGGTCTGGAAAAAATGCATAATGTAATTTTGTCTTGGACAATTTTATTGATAAGTGCCCTATAAAAATTTAACATGTATATTATGAGTAGGTGGTGGCAATTTTAATTTAGACCACTTTTCCAATGCCTTCAAATGGCTCTGATTTGAAGAGGAGAGGTTACACAGCAATCAGAAAAAATGGCATGGCAGTACATATTGAACTTAAAAATAGTGCTCCTGCTATTCCCATGTTCACCCAAATAAATGGGGAAGAAAAGAGGCAGGGCAGAGGCAGGGTTAAATACACTGGGGTATCAGCAGGTTTAGAAGTAAAGGCTGGAGTTTATATATTACGGTTTAGGCAGTGAGAGAGGTACTATTGAGTAGAGCTAAGTTATAGTCAAGGCTAGAAATAATAGAGTGTAGGTATGATAGAGGTTGGGAAGGGTATCAATACAAGAATAAATATAGAGGTAGAAATACCAAGATACAAATAAAAATGACTAGCCCATGTAATAGCACGAGGAGCAATACTTAAGTAAAGTCAGGGGTACAGGAAGTAGGGTCTAGATACCGGCAGAGGCAGGCTTAGAGATACTAGTTTATAGACAGAGATGCAGAAACTATGGTGGAAATACAGGGATATATTGGGGCAAGATAATATGCTGTGGTACTAAAGTATAGGTAGTGGTGGCAGCACTTGAGGTACATGTATAATCGTACTTGAGTAACATCTTAGAAGGGTATTAGAAGAAGAGGATGTACTAGAGTATAGCAATTTATTTATTTTTGAGATTTATAAAGCGCACAAATACCCTGGGGTGTCTCAGCGCTACGGACAGCAGTAGATGACCCGGGAAGCGTTTATTGATTGAACAACCAGGTTTTGAAAGTAAGCAAAAATTGAAAGGATCTAATCTCCAATGGGATGGTATTCCAGAGTTTAGCCGTGGTGACCATGAATCTTCGGTCGCCCCAGGAAGCTGTTTTCGTACATGGGACCTTTAGCTGAAGAGCATTGGATGACCGGAGTGCTCTATTGGGCGTGTGAATTTTTAAATGATTTATTAGGAATTCTGGTCCATTTTTGCGAGATGCTTTAAAGGCAATGCAGAGTGTCTTGAACTTTATCTGATTCTTTACCGACACCCAGTGATAGTTCTTGATAATGTGGGAGATGGGTTTGAATTTAGGTGTTCCTGATAAAATTCTAGCAGCTGCATTCTGAACTGTTTGAAGTTTTTGAATGACCTTCTTTTGAGCATTAGCAAACAGTCCATTGCAGTAATCAATGGAAGACATCACCAAGGTACTGACTAGCGTTTTACCAGCGTTCAAGGAGAGGAATGGCAGAGGTTTTTGAATCATGCGTAGTTTGGAGAACGCCGTCGAGGCTACTGAATTAGCATGTGACACGAAGGACAGTTTATCGTCAAATGTGACGCCCAGATTCCTAACCTTGGTTACTGGGGTGGGTGGGGGGCCCATGGAGGGGGGCCACCAAGTTTGGGACCAGCAAGGGAGTAGTTTACCAAAGGTCATGACCTCTGTTTTTTCAGAGTTTAGTTTAAGACAATTGCTGGCCATCCAACTACTGATGGCGAGCATGCCTTCCTGAAAGTTAACTGCAATCCTTTCTCCGTTGTTATTTATGGCCAACACCAGCTGAGTATCGTCGGCGTAAGAGGTAAGGCCCAACCCGTGAGCCTTGATGACTTTGGCTAGGTCCGACACATAGATATTAAAAAGAGTCGGACTCAGGGATGAGCCTTGAGGGACCCCACATGGTAGGGCCAGTTAGGCGGAGTGGAGTTGCCTAAGTGTACCGACTGAGTTCGGTTGGCCAGAAAGGATTGCAGCAATTCTTTGGCCTTGTGTTGGATGCCAATGCTAGTGACACGGTCGATCAGAATGCTGTGATCAACCGTGTCAAAGGCCGCTGAGATGTCCAGAAAAATGAGTATTGCTGCTCCTCCCTGGTCCGTGATAACTCTAATGTCTTCCAACGCTTTATTTAAAGCAGTCTCAGTACCATGGCCTTTACGGAACCCAAATTGGGTCTTATCTAGGAGATGGTGATCTATGTATTTAGAGAGTTGAGTATTAATGAGTTTCTCTACGATTTTGGCTGGGAATGGTAGGCTAGCTATTGGCCTATAGTTTTTGGTATCTGCTGGGTCAAGGTTGGATTTTTTCAATAGAGGTTTGAGAATCGTCTTCTTCCAAGTGGTCGGATAAGTTCCACAGGAAAACATTACATAAAAAATGTTGGCTAACACAACTGCCAACTGCTCAGCAACTGGTGCAAGTGCGTCAGGTGGACAAGGGTCATTTGCTGAGCCTAACTTTATGGAGGTCATTATATTGAGAATTTCTTCTGCTGTGATATTTTCAAATTGCTTCAGACAGAATTCTGGAGTATTGTTGATCAGAGGTTTATCAATCAACTGGGAATGAGATGCAAATTCCGAGTATATGTCGTTGACTTTGTCAGCTAAGGAACTACATAGTGACTGAGAGGGTGTTGTCGTCGGGGTAGGAGTGTGACCTGATAGTTAGATACTACTTGATAAAGCTAGATTTTTTTGCGGATTGAATTTGGGATACGTAGTATTTGCTTTTTTCTTGTCTAATCAAAGATTTATATTTGGCTAGCTCATTTTTGTAGAGGAGTTTTTCTACACTGGTATAGGATTTGCGCCATTGCCTTTCCCGATTTCTACTTACTTTCTTTTGTTCCCTTAGGATTTCACTGAACCATGGGGCTGACGGGAAGGTTCAATTTATGGAGAACGATTTACTTGGTGCCAGCAGATTAAAGGCATTCTACAGCCATTTGGTGTAATTGGCCACGGCTAGGTTAGAGTCTGGAGATGCATCTGGTCGAGTGGAGGACAACTGGGTGTTAAGAAGATGATCGTCTACCTTTTTCCAGGGTTTAACTGCATCTGGCCTATCTACGCTGGCATTTGGGAGAGGCTTACTATAAGTAAGAATGTCAAATATGATTGCATAATGGTGGGTCCATACTAGGGGGAGTATTTCTTTAACAAGAGTATTTTGGTTATTCGTGAAAAGGCCATCCATCGTATGACCTGCAGTGTGGGTGGCTTTAGGAACTAGTTGTGAGAGGCCTGCTGCTTCTAAATCAGCAAGTAGTAATGTAGTCTCCTTATCTGTGTCTTTTTCTAAATGAAAGTTGAAGTCACCTAGTATAGAGAAGGTATCTTTAGCTATTGTGGATTCAAGAAGGTTGCTAGACCGAAAGAGAATATGTTCTGGAGCCTGGGGGACGGTATAGTAGTATCCCTTTGAATGTTTGTGATGGCGTGAGCAGGATCGAAAAATAAAGAGCTTCGCAGATGGGAGAGAACAAGAATAAACAGTACTATGGTACAGCCAAGGGTACAGGCCCTAAGGTTGATTAGAGTATAGGTCAGAGGATTGTACAATACTGCATTTTATCCTAGTGTTTATATGTCATGTAGATTTGTAGAGCGCACTAGCACCGCAAGGATATTCTGATGCTAAGTAGATGTGAGCCTACCCATACCCAGAGCTTAGTGGGACACCTCAAAAAGCCAGGTCTTATGCTTTTTATGGAACTCAAGAAGTGAGGAGGAGTCTCTTATGTGTAGAGACAGGAAGTTCCATGCTTTAAGAGAAATGTAGGAGAAGGCTCTCCTTCATACCTTGATACGGTGTATCAAAGCACATTTTTGTACCGGTAGCACACTACAAAGTAGGAAACTGCATGGTTGGGAGATTGTTGAATTTGTTGTGATCCTTTGTATATTGTGGTGTGGTCGGTCAACCACCAGAGAGGTGATCTAAAATTGTTTTGGGGCTCAGCACCTAGCAGTGTGATTGAGGACTTAAGCAGTAGTCTATCTCATCCAGTCCTATGACTGTGGAAGCATTAGTAGCCTTGAACCACACAAAAGTTCTCATGGTGAAGCAACATAAGCCACTTCTCACATACTCCTGTAAATGCCTCATTTCCACTAGTGCTGTGCTTGTGTCCCTCCACTTTTGAAGCACTTAACATGAGCACCAGTTAAGTCACGTACAGTTTTCTTTAGGCACGGTGAGATTAATTGATTTGACCATAATCACAGGATTTTAAGCCAATGTCAAGAATCAAGTTCCAAGTTTGCAGCTCTAGCATAACGTCACATCCTTTCCACTCTTCCGGCTTGAAAACCATCTCACTCATAAGGCAGGTGGTTGAGCACTGCCTGAGCTACTGCAGTATGTTGTAGTTAAACTAGTGTGGTCCAGGGAGGCAAACTATATTTAAATACACAGGAAGGGCACATTGAAGTGGACACCAACATGAGGTGGTCCATTTTACAGCAGAACTTTGCATCTTAGCTGAAACACGAAGTCCAAAAAGCAATACGTGTAGGTGCCAATGCAGTAGCAAGGGCAACGTGAGCCCTAATGCAAGATAGGGATTTGGTCCCATATCGACCTCCCCTGTTTTGGTTTTAAAAAAATTGCCACAATTAGGGTGAACTACGACCCTGTGTCTCTGTACCTACTTCACTGAGCTTGATATATATCAGAGTTTGCCTTTTATAATTGAAGGAGGCCAAGGAGCCCCTGATAACTGCTGCTGGAGATCAGCAATGGCTCTATCAGTGATTTGTCTTTTCCCTACCCCCTCTGTTGTTAGTGTTGACTCCTCACAGGCACCCACCCTCCCGCCAGCAATAAAAATTAGTGTCATGATGTGGTTCGCTTTGGCTGCTTCATCATGCTATTTGAAAATTTCAATTTCATCCATGCCGCAGAACAGGCACGCTGCTGTACAACATGTCAAAAAACTCTGACAAAGCCATAGCTCCTTTGTAGGTGACACCTGTTGGTTTTGCCAATGCTTGTTATTTGACTGTTCTTCATCCATTTCTGGGAATTAAGCTGCTTTACTTTGTAGGGACCTGGGAACCGTTTGGAAACTAAGCAATTCAAAGGATTTAAATATAATTACATCTTATGGCAATATTAGAAAATTAGTGACATTGTTAGAAAATATATTCAAAGAACATGTTTTTTTCTGTTAAAATTAAACGTCCCCATGTTGTGGACATAATATTACTGCAGTTCAGCGTCTAAGAGAATGTACCTGGTAGCACAATGCCACTCTAGCCACTCACTCATCTATCCATCATCTCAAAAGCGTATTCCAAAGTACATATTAATATGTAATCAAATTTGCAAAAATCGATCGGGTCATTTTACATTGGTTTGCGGTTTAATGCACCATCATTCGTTAATTGAAGATAAGGATTAAACTGCAGTAGTGAAGTCATCTGTGATTCAAAACTGACCCAAACTGCTTTTAGCAAGATTTATAAAACCACTAACAATTTTAAAACTCAAGTAGTTGGAATTTACAAATTTCATGTAAATAAAGTTTACTTTAATAAATAAGGAAAAAGGTTACTTTGCATGAAAAATAGTTTTTAACACAGGGTTATGCAGTTTTTCATTTCAAATATCTGTGCTTTCTGCTGCTAACATGTGTTGCTGGTAAACAAAGTGTGTTTAAATGCAAAGTGTGTTTAAGGCTGCAGTACCGCCTCCTGTCTACAGGGGCAGAGCGAGCAAAAATATAAACACACTTTATGAAACACAGGTCCCCACAAGACAATTTTTTAAAAAGTTGTAAAAATTGGCACAGATGTTCCTAAAGCCATTTTTTATCATTTAAAGGACATTGCCTTGTGGGGACCTGAGTTTAGGTCCCCACAGTGCAATCAAGTCCCCACAGCGTGAGTGTGTTATCACACCCAAGTCCCCACAAGGATAGTAACACAAACCCACACACACACACACACACACACACACACACACACACACACACACACACACACACACACACACACACACACACACACACACACACACACACACACACACACACACACACACACACACACACACACACACACACACCCCAATTAATTTAGAGGCTTAAGATCCTGCAATGGGGTCAGATGGCAAAAACAAGTTGCCATCTGACCACCTAGTTGTTTTTCATCAACCTCACCAATTGGCACCATCTACGTATGGCTGTGCATTAATAGTCCCCAAAGAGATGGCATGATATTATAATAATATTCTAGAGCTGACAGAGTAAGTGTATGATGATGATAATTTTCAAGCCCCCACAGAGATATTGCATGATTAGATTGATGCCCAAGTCCCTACAGATATTGCGGTTTTGGTGTACGATGATAGTCATGCTGCACTTCATGCAGAAATAACACTATTACAGTAATGCACAGGTCCCACAGAGATAGTTTGTGATTATAGGAATGCCCAGGTCTCCACACAGATAGTGTGGTATTATAGCCATGTTCAAGTCCACACAGAGATAGTGGGTGATCATATTCACGTTCAAGTCCACACAGAGATAGTGGGTGATCATATTCACGTTCAAGTCCACACAGAGATAGTGGGTGATCATAGTAATGTTCAAGTCCCCACAGAGATAGTGTGTGATCATATTCACGTTCAAGTCCCCACAGAGGTAGTGTGTGATCATAGTAATGTTCAAGTCCCCACAGAGATAGTGTGTGATCATAGTAATGTTCAAGTCCCCACAGAGATAGTGTGTGATCATATTCATGTTCAAGTCCCCACAGAGGTAGTGTGTGATCATAGTAATGTTCAAGTCCCCACAGAGATAGTGTGTGATCATATTAAGGTTCAAGTCCCCACAGAGATAGTGTGTGATCATAGTAATGTTCAAGTCCCCACAGAGATAGTATGTGGTCATAGTAATGTTCAAGTCCCCACAGAGATAGTGTGTTACTATAGGAATGCCCGGACCCCCACAGAGATAGTGTGTGATTATAACCATAATAAAGTCCCACATAGAGAGTATTATGATGGTGTTGTTCAAGTGTTGTAGAGAAAGTGTACGATGAGTCATTCTGACATTCATTCAGAATTCGTATAGCGCTTAATTATAGTCACTCTCAAGACCCCGTTGACAAAATGTGTGATTATATTCATGTTCAAGTCCCCTCAGAGATAGTGTGTGATTATTGTTATGTTACATCTCCGCAGAGATAGTATGTGATTACAGTCATGTTCAGGGCCCAACATACAGAGAGTTATAACAATGATGCTGAGGTGCTTGCTGTTATAACAGTCATGCCTAGGCTCCTGCAGAGGTAGTGTGTGATTATAATGATGCCTAGGTGCCTGCTCAGGTAGTGTGTAGTTACAGTCATGTTCAAGTGATGTTGAGATATGTTGTGATTATACTGAAGCTGAGGTCCCCAAAGCGATAGTGCATGATTAGGGAGGCCCACTAAGATGGTGATTATTGACCTATAGAGAAAGTGTGTGATACATGTAAAGTTCCAGTCCCTCTAAAGACAGTCTGTTATGATATACATGTTGATGTCCCTGATGAGATAGTATGTGATGACAGTCATATTCAAGTCCCACAAAGTTAAAGTATATTGAACCCACGTCCCCACAGAGATAGAGTGTAATTATAGACATGCCAGGTCCCCATAGAGATATGTGTGATGAAATTCATGTTCAATTACTAAACTATAGCGCTTGATTGATTATATTGATGCCCAGGTCCCCACAGATATAGTGTGTGATTATAGTGATGTCCAGGTCCCCACAGAGATAGTGTGTGATTATAAGGATGCCCAGGTCCTCACAGAGATAGTGTGTGATTATAAGGATGCCCAGGTCCTCACAGAGATAGTGTGCGACTACAGGGAAACCGGGTCCCCACAGAGATAGTTTGTGTTTATATGGATGGCAGGTCCCCACAGAGATAGTGTCTGTTTATGGGGATGGCAGGTCCCCATAGAAATACTGTGTGTTTATAGGGATGGCAGATCCCCATAAAGATATGTGTGATGATAGTTAAGTTCAATTACTCAAAGATAGCGTTTGATTGGTTATATTGATGCCCAGGTCCCCACAGAGATAGTGTGTGTTTATGGAGATGGCAGGTCCCCACAGAGATAGTGCGTGATTATAGGGGTGCTAGGTCCCCACAGAAATAGTCTATAATTATAGAGATGTCAAGCTCACCACAGTGATAGTGTGTAATTATAGAAATATCCAGGTCCTCACAAAGTTGGTGTGTGATTATAGCGTTACCACAGTCCCCGCACAAATAGTGTGTGATGACAGTCTTGTTCAATGCCCCGCAAAGGTAGTGTTTGATTGATTATTTCGATATCCATGACCCAACTGAGATAGTGTGTGTTTATAGACTTGTTCAAGTCCCCACAGAGATAGTATGTCTCCACAGTGATGTCTGTGATTATAGGTTTTATGAAGACTTTAACAGATAGTCTTAGTCTGGTGGCTTAGCAAACTAATGTAGCCACTTCAACAGTGGCAGCTGCTCGGCTAAGGTGGAGGAGCGTCGCCCCACTGCTTTAAAGCAGGGCAATGGAAAAAAGGAAATGATAATGATGGACCGTATTATCATTTTATTTTTAGTATTCTAGTTGTTTGACATGGTGTTGCTGTTTGGCTAGGGTATGCAGGTATGGTAGGGCAGAACCCATCAGTCTAGTAAGGGTAAGATAGTAACACATCAAAGGCAACCCCTGGCAGAGCAGTCAGGCTTATCCAAGAGGCAATGTCTAAAGCGTTTGCACAATGCACTCACACAACAGTGACACTATAGGCACACCATAAAAAGCGACTCCACACAAGGTTACATAAAAATATCTTTTGTATTATTTATTTTTAAAAAGTCAGACAACAATCACATAAGTCACTGTGCCACTAGGCACTTTGTCATGACATCACATAAAGTCATACCCCACTTTTGCCAATTGGATAATTGTCATAATTAACAATGTTAGTGAACTTTAGTAAATATTTATAAGTGAACACCACACTGAAAACAAAGACCTAACATTACAGTTAGTGCAATCAAGACAATAACGATTAGTTGAACATGTTTCCGCTTGAGCCGGTGTCACCAGTCTGACAGGGCAATCTTTTAAGATAGTTGCTTCCAGCTTTGTTAACACCCAACTACATCCCCTCTACATCCCCCTGCCTCCTTCTACATAAAATGCTCCACTGGTTCCCGTAGAAACAGAGAAAATGCCAGGAATTACAGAGACGCCCTACGGGGCAAGAAAATGCCAAAAGATCTCCTGCCTGCACGACGGGGAGAGAGCACAGTCTATGGGTGCTTGTGCTCACCAGCGTGATAGGGCCACTGGCCTGCACTCTCTGAAAGGAAACACTACCGGTTTCCATGGAAGCAGGGGAATGATGGAAGTACAGGGATGATCTGCGGGGTAAGGAAATACCAAAGGATCTTACTCCTGGAGATCAGCCCAGTGGGAGGTCTGTTTGTTGGTGCGAGCACGCTATCCCTGGGTGCTCGCACTATCTAGCGTGATGGGTCCACCTGCCCCCACTTTTCACAACAACGGGGCCAGAAGCCAAGGGGAGCCAAATGCCTCCGGTACAGCTCCGTAGTGTGGCATGGGTACGAATCTCTTCATGTTTCGCTGCAAGCGGCCTGGTGCAGCTGGGAGGCTCTTGCCTTCCTTAGCAATGCCCGCACCCAGGGGCTCACGTCGGCCACCTAGGGTCTCACATCGGCTGCGTGTGGAAGCATCTGAATGGACACGTGAGGCTCTTGTCACTTCCGGGTGCGGCTGGGCCACATCTTCTGACATCCAAGGGAACTCCCGGGCCGATATTCCTTGCTGCTTGGGCATGGCCTCGCAGCCATGTAGCAGAGCCCCGGCTGCTGGCCCACAAACAAAGGCAAGCAATACGAGAGGGAGAGCCTTTTGTTCCGTTCACCTCCTCCTTCTCAATGTTCAGGCCCTAGATGAGGGAGCTGTGCTGCCCATGCTGCAGGGTAAAAGCGCTCCTATATGGGGTTAGCACAAATTGAGCCAACTCCTTGGGCAACAGAATTGAAAACGCTTACCACGCACTATTAGCAAACAGGGAGGCAAGCACTACCTAATCCCTGGAGACACTGGGGCAGAGAACAGGGCACAGGCTGGCTAGCACGGAAGGTCCCTTAGCAGAGAGGCAGTCACTTCAGCCACCCAGCAGGCAGAAGGTTAGTTTCACAAGAAGGTATTCACAAAAGGCGGTACCTCCTGGCACACAGCAGTCATTGGGTACGTGCCCCACATAGTGTCTTTTTATTTTCATGGGGTCATAGCCCCTGTATTTATAGTGCCAAAGTCTTTGTTCTGAGGGAACTTCAACCACATATTAGAAGTGCACAACACTGTCCTTCATATTGAAAGCCTTGGCCCCAGACACACCACAGGGGGTGGAGCCATTATTGTGGAAGGTAGGCACAGACCTATTCAGGTGCATGTGCAACTCCTCCCACCACACCAAATGAAGACCAGGCCTATTCAGGTGCAAGGAAAACTCCCCCTGCCACTCTAAATTCAGGAAAGGTCTATTCAGCCTAGCACTGAGTCACCCACGCAGGGCAGGACACACCTCAACTACCCCAGGGACTAGAGTGAATGCATATCCCTTCTCTGTCAGTCAAAACCAAACGGTCAATACACATCAGGCAGGCGCAAAGACTCATAAGCACACAGAAATACCCACTTCTAAAAGTGGTTTTTCTAACTCTGTTTTCACCAATAAGCAGGATTTATCACTAGCATGCATGCCCGCTACGGGCCCCAAATGTTAACAAGCACTGGCGTTGCCAATAGGTCTCGCAGTAGGAAAGTTGGAGCTATTACAATTGCAAATAACAATGCCTTTTATTTTGCATGTTAAAAACATAAAGGGCTTTGTCATTTAAAAAACCAATATCTCCAACTTTCCTACTGCGAGACCTATTGTGCACTGCACAGTGTGTGTGAAAGTGGCACTGCGTGTGTGAGTGGCGTTGCGTGTGTGAGTGGCGTTGCGTGTGTGAGTGGCGTTGCGTAGTTGAGTGGCGTTGCGTAGTTGAGTGGCGTTGCGTAGTTGAGTGGCGTTGCGTAGTTGAGTGGCGTTGCGTAGTTGAGTGGCGTTGTGTAGTTGAGTGGCGTTGCGTAGTTGAGTGGCGTTGCGTAGTTGAGTGGCGTTGCGTAGTTGAGTGGCGTTGCGTAGTTGAGTGGCGTTGCGTAGTTGAGTGGCGTTGCGTAGTTGAGTGGCGTTGCGTAGGTGAGTGGCGTTGCGTAGGTGAGTGGCGTTGAGTGGCGTTGCGTAGGTGAGTGGCGTTGCGTAGGTGAGTGGCGTTGCATAGGTGAGTGGCGTTGCGTAGGTGAGTGGCGTTGCGTAGGTGAGTGGCGTTGCGTAGGTGAGTGGCGTTGCGTAGGTGAGTGGCGTTGCGTGGGTGAGTGGCGTTGCGTGGGTGAGTGGCGTTGCGTAGGTGAGTGGCGTTGCGTAGGTGAGTGGCGTTGCGTAGGTGAGTGGCGTTGCGTAGGTGAGTGGCGTTGCGTAGGTGAGTGGCGTTGCGTGGTTGAGTGGCGTTGCGTAGTTGAGTGGCGTTGCGTAGTTGAGTGGCGTTGCGTAGTTGAGTGGCGTTGCGTAGTTGAGTGGCGTTGCGTAGTTGAGTGGCGTTGCGTAGTTGAGTGGCGTTGCGTAGTTGAGTGGCGTTGCGTAGTTGTGTGGCGTTGCGTAGTTGCGTGGCGTTGCGTAGTTGCGTGGCGTTGCATGTGTGAGTGGCATTGCATGTGTGAGTGGCGTTGCATGTGTGAGTGGCGTTGCATGTGTGAGTGGCGTTGCATGTGTGAGTGGCGTTGCATGGTTGAGTGGCGTTGCATGGTTGAGTGGCGTTGCATGGTTGAGTGGCGTTGCATGGTTGAGTGGCGTTGCATGGTTGAGTGGCGTTGCATGGTTGAGTGGCGTTGCATGGTTGAGTGGCGTTGCGTTGTTGCGTGGCGTTGCATGTGTCAGAGGCTAAATGTAGCACAGGGAGACCTCCAGCGGTAAGACAATCAAAAACAACTTAGAAAACATTTCACAGTATGAAAAGATCAAACTCATGAACGAGCGTGATACACCTCAGCTAAAAATCATGATAAATAACCACACACATTAGAAGTGAAACTGCAAGTACAGAAGGACCAGCTTTGCTTGTTTAAAACTCCCACTTCAGGCAGATGAGTGTAATGTGTAAAGCGTCTTGTGCACATGAGCAGATCGTGGAGTCTGGAAGCAAATACAAACAAGAGGAATGACTGAGGCGCATTGGTGTGAAGCACATCAAAGGGCTTCTCCTCCCCTAATTAGGTGAGGAGAAGCCTTTCTGGGAAACTGAAAGTACGGCCGGCCTGCGGCCGGCCATGAATAATTAGGGGAGGAGAAGCCCTTTGATGTGCTGGGCTGGCTGGCCCTGAATGCGCGTGCATGTTATCACGTGGTTCACGTGAACAGCATGAAAACCGCGGGGCTGAAAGCCCTTTGGTTTGAAGATGTTTTCGCCACATGAATTCTCGCTCCGCTCGATGCGCTTGCGCACATCGATAGGTCGCGAGACCTAAAAACTGCCTGCCTTTCCGTGGTGGCGTTGCCGCCATGGAAAGGCACATCCCAGCCTGCATACAAATATGGATGATGGTGACTACCAGACACCGCCACCATATAAACTGCTTTTCCACCCTGTAGGCAATCGGGTGGATTGCCTACCTGTGGAAAACCGGCGGACAGTATTCCCGTTCGCTGGGGTCCCCCCCGCCATGGTAATGTGGCGGGGGAAGTTAGAGGCAGGCGGTGGTTTTTGGCGGGTGGATCGCCACCGCCATACGGGCAGTGGCGATCCGCCCGTTATCATAATGAGCCCCTTAATATTCCCTTGCCACGCAAAAAACCCATACCCACCCTAAGCCCTAAGAAATCCCTTACGATCCAAAAACACATACCCACCCTAAACCTGAAAAATCCTTTGTCACGCAAAAACCTATATTCACTATAAACCATAAAAGATACCTTGCTACCCAAAAACCTATACTCACCCTAAACCATAAAAAATACCTTGCCACCTAAAATCCCATACCCATCCTAAACCCCCAATATTCCCTTGGCACCAAAAGATCCCAAATCCATCATCAACCCTAAGGCACAACTTAGAATCCAAAAACCCATAAC
Source organism: Lissotriton vulgaris (assembly GCF_964263255.1). Taxonomy (NCBI): domain Eukaryota; kingdom Metazoa; phylum Chordata; class Amphibia; order Caudata; family Salamandridae; genus Lissotriton; species Lissotriton vulgaris. The sequence goes on from NW_028243724.1 coordinate 44,817, forward strand.
CGCCCTAAACACAAAAAATCCATTATCACCCAAAAACTCATACCCACCCTAAACCATAAAATTTCCCTTGCCCCCAAAATCCCACACCCACAATAAACCTTAAAAATTCCCTTGTGACACAAAAACCCATACTTTACTTAAACCCTACAAAATCCCTTGCCACAAATCTTAAACCCACCCTAAACGCTAAAAATCCCCATCAAACCCACAAAACCCATCCCTTACCACTCAAAAACTACACCCACCCTAACCACCAATAATTCACTTGCCACCCAAAAACCCATACCCACCATAAAAAATCCCTTGAGTCCCAAAAACCCATCCAAACACTAAAACCTAAATTATTCATTACCACCCAAAAAACCCATTTCAGCCCTAAACCCTAAATGTTCCCTTGCCGCCCAAAACCCAAGCCCAGCGTAAACCCTAAAAAAGCCTTACCACTCAAAAATCCATACCCACTCTAAACGCTAAAAATTCCCCTATCACCCAAACACCCATACCCACCAGAAACCATTACATTTCCCTTGCCCCCCAAAAATCCAGCCCACCCTAAACCTTAAAACAGCTCTTATCACCCAAAAACCCATATCTACCCTAAGGCAAACGTTACAACCAAAAACCCATAATCACCCTAAAAATTCCTTATCACCCAAAAACTCATGCCCACCCTAACCTTAAAAATTCCCTTGCCACCCAAAAACCCACACCTATCCTAAATGCTAAAAATTCCACTGCCACCCAAAAACACTTACCCACCTTAAACCCTAAATAAATCCCTTACCAACCGAAAACCTACATTGACTGTAATCCCTAAAAATTCCCTTGCCACCCAACAGCCCCATACTCACCCTAAACACAAAATGTTCCCTTGCCACCTAAAAACCCATAACTACCCTAAAAAAACCTTACCACACAAATATACCCACACTCACCCTAAACCCTAAAAATTCTGTTGCCACCGAAAAACTCATACCCACCAAAAAACCCATACAAACTATAAACCCTAAAAAAAATCATTACAACCCAAAAGAAACACACACTAAAGCCTAAAGGTTCCCTTGCCACCCAAAACCCCTGCCCACCCTAAGAACTAAAAAATCCCCTACCAACCAAAAACCCACAAGGACACACCCACCCTGAGCCCTAGAAAATCCCTTGCCACCAAAAATCCCACACCCACCCTAAACACTAGCAAATCCCTTGCCACCCAAAAACCCATGCAAACACTAAACCCTAGATGATTCATTACCAACCAAAAACCCATACCCACTCTAAACCTTAAAAAATCCCCAGCCACCCAAAAATCCATACCCATCCAAAACCCCAAAACTGAATTTGCCACCCAAAAAATCTATACCCACCCTAAACGCTGCAAAATTCCCGTGCCACCTAAAAACCCTTTCCTGCCCAAAACCCTAAAAATGCCCTTGCCACCCAAAAAACCCATTCCCACCCTAAACCCTAAGAAATCCCTTACAACCCAAAAAACCATACCCACCCTAACCCTAAAAATGCCTTTGCCACCCAAAAACCCATACCCATCCTAAACCCTAAAAATTCCCTTGCAGCCCAAAAACCCATACCCAGCCTAAACACTAAAAAACCCCTTACCTCCTAAAAACATATACTCACCATGAACCATAAAAAATACCTTGCCAACCAAAATCCCACGCCCACCCTAAACCCTCAAAATTCTCTTGGCACCCAAAAACCCATAACCACACTCAACCCTAAAGATTCATTATCGCCCAAAAACTCATACCCACCCTAAACCCTAAAGATTCATTATCACCCAAAAACTCTTACCCATCCTAAACCATAACATTTCCCTTTCCCCCATAAACCCACAGCCACCCTAAACCTTAAAAATTCCCTTCAAAAGCATAAAACCCATACCTACCCGAAACTCTAAAAATCCCTTTCCTCTCAAAAACCTACCCCTACCTTAAACCCAAAAATGTAACTTGCCACCCAAACCCCCATACCCACCATCAAAAATCCCTTGCCCCTAAAACCCATGCAAACACTAAACCCTAAATTATTTTTTACCACCCAAAAAACCCATATCAGCCCTAAACTCTATATGTTCCCTTGCCACCCAAAACCCATGCCCACCCTAAACCCTAAAAAATCCCTTTGCACCCAAAAACTGACACCAAACCTACACCTTAAAAATTCCCTTGCCACCCAAAAACCCATACCCAGCCTAAACCCTAAAACATCCCTTACCACCTAAAAATCGATACCCACCCTAAATGCTAAAAATTCCCTGATCACCCGAACACCCATACCTACCTGAAACCATAGCATTTCCCTTGCCCCCAAAAATCCACACCCACAGTAAGCCTTAAAAAAGCACTTTTTGCCTAAAAAGCTATACTCACGCTAAAACCTAAAAAATACCTTGCCAGACAAAAACCCATACCTACTCTAAACCCTAAAACTCGCAGTGAGGGACCCATTCAAAAATATTCAGGCAGAGGCACCCTGATAACAATTCTGCAAGGTCTGTATAAAAATAGGACCAAAACCCATAACCTTCAGGACCTCCCATAGATATACCCAGCAAACTCTGTCAAACGCCTTGGCCGCGTCCACAGCGACAACGGCCAAGGGTTCTGTCCTCTGGATAGCCAGGTCGATGTTACCTATAAGAAGCTGTATTTGTTCCTCCTGGATATGTCTACCTGCGACAAACCCTTTCTGATCTGGATGTATTAACTGAGGTATCAGCTTGGCCAATCTCCCTGCTAAAATGCCCATAAAGATCTTATAATCGGCATTCAGCAGGGAGATTGGGCGGTAAGAGTCTGCCTTTTTTGGATCCTTGCCTGGTTTCAGTATCAGAACTATTGTTGCCTCTTTCCAAGTGTTAGGGACCTTTCCAGCCAAATCATAGATTGAATTAAAGGTATCTTCCATTGGTTATAGGAGCTCCTCTTTAAGATGTTTGTATATTTCACTCGGGAGTGCATCTGATCCTGCAGCTTTTTTGTTCTTGGATTTATGTATCTGAGCTACGATCTCCTCTGACGTAATGGGGGCATCTAAATGTGTTTTTGCTTTCTTCCGAGAGTACTGGGAGTTGTTTATTGCTAAGAAATTACTGAATCAAACTTGGAGGGGGAGCCAAGACTTCCCTGTACAGTTCTGAGAACATAGAGAGGAGACAGGTCTGTATATCTTCGGTCTTATTTGAAATTTCCCCGCTGGCGTTTATTTTAAGTTCTTTTATGTCATTCCTAGCTCGGTCTGTTCTGGCTTTCCATGCTAATAAAGCACCAGCCTTTTCTCCATATTCATAATTCTGCATCTTACTAGTATCCCACAGTGCCCTGCATTTGGCTTCTAGTCTCCCTCTATATTCTGATCTAGCCTCTTCCAACTTCCCCAAGATTTGAGTGAGTTGCTCCCGGTCCCCATTTGCTAGTCCGTCTCTTTCTCTCTCCAAGCCATTAATCCTCTCTTCGATACCCTTTAGTATCCCCGCTTCAATCTTGTTCTTATAACAGATGACTCCGTGGAGTTTCCCCCTGAGCCAGGCTTTATAGGCGTCCCAGACTACATCGGGTGTTGTTGAGTCGGAGTTCAACATGAAGAACTCCAAGGTCGAGGCTTGTACCACGGCAATCACATCGGGGTCCTGCAGCTTGGTCCTGTTAAGGGTCCACCTTAGCGACAATATGTAAAGGTGCATGGTCAGACAAATGACTCGGGAGCACTGAAATCTCCCCTATGTTAGCTAATGAACCTCTATCTAAAAGAATATAGTCAATCCTGGAGGAATGACAGTATTTTTTGCTATAAAAGGTAAAACCCTTCTCGTTTCCTTTTATTTCCCTCCATAGATCCACTAGGTCCATATCGTGGATCATGTTAACTAATGCCCAACGTACCTTCACTGCACCTTTATAATGACTTAAATTAGACCTATCCTTAAGGGAGTCGATCAGGACATTAAAATCTCCCCCGATCACATATGGTGGCGGCTCCAGCATCAATACCGATTGTAATTTATGGATATAATCTGGATAGTCCGAATTTGGACCATAAAATGAGGCACAGACCATATCACGATTTTCAAATGCTAGTGTAACAATCAACCATCTACCAGAGGAGTCTGACTGTGCTTTTTTTTATATCACAGGGCGTCCCTTTTCTAATTAATATGGCGACCCCTCTATTTTGGGCTGTTTGTTTTGAAGCACCAAAGCTCTTTACTCAAGTAACCTTTGAGAAGATTGCGATGCTTTCTTCATAGCTCAGATGTGTCTCCTGTAACAGACATATTTGTGCAGTTGACAATTCTAAATGTTTAAGAATAAGCCTCTGCCTCGGAGGGCATCTTAAGCCATTGACGTTCCACGAGATAAATATTGCCCCACTATTCCTTGAAGTCACAGCTGCCATCGTCCTCTTTTCCTACCCGTGAGTATCGACCCTTTTTTGAGGCAAGACTTAACACAGTTATACAAATGGTTTAGATGAGGTTGAATTTTTTTCCCTTTTTTCCCCACTGCTCCCCCACCACGTGCCCCCCCCTCCTACCCAGCCCCCCCCCCAACCCCGTGCCCCCTCTGCCCATGAGGAACCCTCCCTACTAATAGGCGAAAGCCTATTTAGTCATCTATCCCCTCCATGGAGCAACTGTATAATCAGTTATTATTTATAAAAATTCCTGCTAGTTGCACATCATTTTAGTTAAAGACCCGCTTAATCTATCTTAGTCTATTTCGCTCCCTGCCCCTCTTTTCGGTCTCTAATCTTGGCTATAAGAGCGTCAGCTTCCTCCCCTGACCTGATCTGGTGCATGTGGTTGTTCCACATTACTCTCAGCTGTGCCGGAAAACTTCAACTGTGCCGTAGCTCCTAAGCTATTTAACTCCTCCAGTCTTTTCCCCAACTCCCACTGCATTGCTGCAGTGATATGTGAAATGTCAGATCTTATTTGAAAAGTAAAGTGGTTGGAACTGTTGAAGTGTATGGAGCCTACTTTTAATGCAGTAGAGAGAATCTGTTCTTTTATGGAGTATGTCAAAAAATTAACCAGAATTTTTCTGGGTTTCTGCTTTGTAAGATTTCTCTTGAAAGGGTCACGATGCACTCTCTGTATGTAATGCAACAGGTCCACCTCTGGCATATCTTTTAAAACTGTCCCCTTCAATCGAGCTATGACAAACCCCTTGATATCCCCCTCTCCAAAGACTCTGGCACATTCAGGATTCTCAAATTGTCCTGACACGAATAATTTTCCAAGCGCTCAATGTCCTCCTTAAGCTCTTTGTTCTGTGCAGACAGCTTAGTGACCTCTGCCTCGATAGTCCTCATCGACTCCTTAATCTTAGGAAGCTCCAACTCCATTACCTCAGTCCTGAGAGTAACTTCATCTACACTCTTGGTCAGTTCTTCACACAAAGCCTTTATTGCTGCTTGGTTGGCCTCAGAGACTGTAAATCTGTTGGCCATCTTGGCTTGATTGGTTTCAGATACTTTAAACCTACTAGTGATTTCTTCCTTCATGGCCAATAGGATATCGGCCAGCGAACCTGCATTTGCATCTGGTTTATCTCTATGGTACACAACACCTGTACCTGAACTATCAGAAGGGTCAGACCGATTTTCAGAAACATCTTGTGCTATATTCGACATATCTGTGCTTCTGGCCGATATTATGGCGCTCTGCGTGTCCTTTGGGCCTTCCTCCTCTAGAGCCGAATATCGATTGTTTAAACCGATGTCCGCATGTACTATTACCTCTACGTCTACTGGGGCAGAACAGTTATCAATGCTGTTCCCATTGATACCTCCCTGTATCGGGCCCTTTAACCCCTTCCATGCTGGTGACGAACCCCAGCCGTCATGCACTACAGTGCTCGTGTGCTGATGACGGCTGGGGTTCGTCATGGCCCGCCCGTGTTCGGCCGGCGGCCGCACACGGGAAAAATCGCGGCCGCACGGAAGGGGTTAAGGAGTTTATCTCTGGGTTTATCTCTGAGATAGCTGAGGTGGACTGAGAGTACTGAGAGGGCTGGGTGCCCTTACTGTTCTGTACAGACTGAATGTTAGATGCTTGCTGGACTGATCGGGCTTCCAGGGGGGGGGGGCAACTGGAGGCAGAGGTTGTAGTAATGGTACTAGACATTACTTTATAATAAGATTTAAGTAAGGGGCTAACTTTTATATTTACTTCTGCCACTTTTGCCCCTTTATTTTTCCCCCTGCTTTTGATGGTTTTGGGGCTTAGATACTCTTCAGAGGTGTTTAGCTTGGTTTCCCCCTTCTTGCCCGTTCCTTCACTACCAAAATAGGGGGTGAAATGCATGGTGGATAAACAGGTTTTCCCTTGGATGTATTAAACGCTGTCCTGGCTCTTAGTGTGTATCTGTTCTTTCTCTCTGGAGACTGGCTATCCTCGATGTTACTGGCCCCAGTTACGCTCTCTTTGGCGTCTTTGCCCTTGTCACAGCCTCCCTCTACATCCATACACCTTACCAAATCACTTGTGACGTTATTACCACTGAATTGGTGAAGGTTTAATCCTTGGAGAGCGCTGGCACATATATCACTCTCCCCCCCTTCTCTCCCTCGGCTGCTCTCTGCCTCACGTATTGCACAGCCTGCACTGCTTTGCCCCCGTGTCAACCCGCTACTTGCGGTTTTTAATTCTGCTTTCCTCGCCGCCTCAGCTCCGCAGACACTCCCGCTGGCTCTGCCGCCGCTGACCCGGAACACCAGCAGTGCGGAATCATGCCTCCTCCTCAGCCTGGCCGCCTCCTCCCACCGCCAGTGTCGGTTCCCAGAGACGTCGTTCCCAGAGACGTCGTTACTGCTCTCAAGCAGTTCGCGGTCACTGCCCCAACTGCGCTTGTCTTCGCTGATCTCCCACCTCTCACCCTTGCCTGACCGGCGAAAACCAAGATTCGGGGGCATTCTCGGCCAGCCAGCCGCAGCTACGGTAAAGTTCAGTGGAGTTCAATTTAATTACGGTACAGGGATATATTACGAAGTTATACAGAGTGCAGGATATAATTATATGGATCTTTATAAAAATACATTTTCTACGCAGGAAAACTAGCTACTCCATAGATAGGGGAAGGTGACCACGGCCGTTCAGCTAGCGGCCGCCATGTTCCTCGTAACCCCGCCCCCCATGAAAGATAGTCACCAATCAAAAAAAAAAAAACAATCTTTTTTTTTTTAAACATCCATTAAGACACTTATTTAAACATGTAATCTTCCATCGACCTTTACATATACATATATAAAACATTTACTTTTCAGAAAGACACATTCACTGGATGGTGTCATCAGTGATGTCACTGACCATGTCATGAGTGAGGTAATATGTGACGTCATCAGCAGTGCATTGCAGGCGCGCAAGTTATAGTGAGTCCAACTAATTATAACGTGGTCAATGGTTTTATGTCAGTAAAATTTCCAGCTAACTATAACTGGTGTCAAACCTATGGTTTTTTCAGTGAATTTAATAGGTTTTTTAAATGCTAATTCCTAACTATAACTGGTGTGAAACCTATGGGTTTTTCAGTGAAATTTTTTTTTTTTAAAAATAAAAAAATAATATATATATATATATGTATTAAATAAACAAATGCACTTGTGCTTCAGAAGGGCACACTCGACAATCCAGCCATCCAGCTTGTTGGCCTCTTGCAGCTCTGCTACCCATCGTGCCAGCATTCAACCATGTCCCGACGGGTTTTGAGGCCCTTCCGCCTCTTCTTCATGGGGTCTGTAATGAGGAAGCATACACATCTCACCCCTTCACACAACAAATGTATTCACTCACCCCCATCCCACAGCATCTGTGACAATTTGCCAAACTTTCCAAAGTGGAATGGAGAAATTATGGGGGACGTGAAACAATTGAGAAATTTCTGAGATATAATAGGCGCATCAATTTAGGAAATATATTCCTGCGAAGATTTTCACGTCTCACAACTGATAATTAAAGCCTAAATATGCCTTCCTCCCACTCAAAAGAGACTGGACGAAAATTCAAAATGAACCAGTCTAGAGAGAAGAGTACTGAGAGAAGCGATAGGAAAGTGCCATCTCCCAAGACTATAAAACACACTCAAACCTTCGGAATCACCCTGCAGACAGGGCAAAGTCCAAAACTAGTCATATGTTTCTCACACATGAGACACTGCCCTAGACTCACACTTTAATTAACCTATTAGACAGGAATGGGAAGCAGTGACACAGTCCACTCAGAAACAAGGGTGCCCTATAAAACTGGCATGCTACACTTTGTTAGAATCTATGTGTAATTCCTGGCCGTCTGTACCAAATGAGGCAAAAACAAGGAGAAGATGGACTACCCAAAGCTCGACTGTCAACTACACCAAGTCATGTGACTCAGAGACAGGCTGCAGCCACTAAATGGCTAAGTCAGGACAATGCCAACTTTCTAAAAGTAAACACAAGAAGATGATGGAAGGAGTGTTGAAACTATTCAGACATCCATTCCCAGTCACAGATCTGGGTTGAATCCATCATTGTTCTTCAGGTCACTTCAGCACCCCAGTTCAGACCCAGCTATATGCAAATCAGTCTTGACCTTGTGCCTCATGGGAACAGTCCAGACCGAACTGCCAAGACACATCTTCCTTGGACCGGAAACAAGCATCCTGGGACCAGTTGCTGGGTAACATAACTCATCAACCAGGCTAGCTTTAATCCAGTGGCAAAGTGAGCAAGAGACCCACGTCTGGGCATAGGGTGAACAAAGCAAACACAAGGAGATGATGTACGAAGTGCTGAAACTTTTCAGACACTCACCTCAAGTCACAGAAAGCTGATTAGTGGCATTACTCTGAAACCAGTCCCAGGATGCTTGTTTCCATTCAGGTTAGACTGTTCCCATGAGGAACAGGGTCAAGACTGATTTGTACATGCCTGAGTCTGAACTGGGGTGGCAAAGTGAGCTAAAGAACGATGATGGATTCAACCCAGATCTGTAACTGGGGGGTGAGTGTCTGAAAAGTTTCAGCGCTCCGTCCATCATCTCCTTGTGTTTGCTTTGTTCGCCCTAAGTTGGCAGGGTATGCCCAGGCGTGTATCTCTTGCTCACTTTGCCACTGGATTCAAGCTAGCCTGGCTGATTTGGGGTGTTACCCCGAAACCAGTGCTAGGATGCTTGTTTCTGGTCCGGGGAACACCTGACTTGACGGGACTGTTCCAATGAGGAACAGGCCCAATGCTGATTTCCATATGCCTGTGTCTAAATTGGGGTGATGAAGTGAGCTAATGAATGATGATGGCTTCAACCCAGATCTGTGACTGGGGGGAGTATCTGAAAAATGTCAGTGCTTTGTCCATCAGCTTCTTGTGTTTGCTTTGTTCACCCTAAGTTGACAGACGTCGGTCTCTTGCTCACTTTGCCACTGGATTCAAGCTAGCTTTTCTGATGAGGGGGTGTTACCTCAAAACCGATCCCAGTATGCTTGTTTCCGGTTTAGGGAAGACCTGGTTCGGCACTTCGGGCTGGACTGTTCTCATGAGGAACAGGGTCAAGATTGATTCGCATATGGCTGGGTCTGAACTGGGGTTGTGGCTGGAGAACGATGATGGATTTAACTCAGGTCTGTGATTTGTGGTGAGTGTCTGAAAAGTTTCAGCACTCCGTCTATCATCTCCTTGTGTTTGCCTTCTTTGCCCTAAATTGGAAGGGAATGCCCAGTCATGGGTCCCTTGCTCACTTTGCCTCTGGATTCAAACTAACCTGGCTGTTGAGGGGTGTTACCAGGATGCTTGTTTACAGTCAAGGGAAGACCTGGCCTGGCAGTTAGGGATAAATTATTCCCATGAGGCACAGGGCCAAGACTGATTTGCATAAAGCTGGATCTGATCTGGGATGGTGAAGTGAGCTAAAGAACAATTATGGATTCAACCCAGATCTGTGACTTGGGGTGTGAATCTGAAAAGTTTCAGCGCTCCGGCCATCATGTCATTGTTTTTGCTTTGTAGGAGAACCAGGCAGCCAGCTATTTTCATTCATACAGCAAAAGTCAGACTGCAGAAATGTGGCCTTCTCCTGTCTGTGCACACCGAAAACAAAATTCAGTTAAACACTTTTTGATCAGCAGGAGTGCAAAGACTAGTCACTTATACATTATAGTCAGGGTCACTAGAATTATGCAAATCAAATTTGCAGTCATGGTGTTTTCTGCATAAGTATAGTTTTGCCCCCTTTCCTACATAATCTATCATCTGCATCATTCATAATCTGCAGATTTTAACACAAAAATTATTGCTATCGCAAATGAATGAAAAGTTTGTAAAACACAGCAACACGTGTTGTTGCGCAGTGAAAGGCCCTCCGCAAGGGTTGAGTGATCACCTTTTTGTTGCACATTGCTGTATTTGGGTGTTAAACAGATACTAACGATGTTAAACTTTTGCCCAAAAAAATGAGGTAATACTATCACAAAATGTGCTATATTATGCTGCATAACTTGCCTTTTCTTGACACATAATTTAGTCAAACCTGTCACATAATTTGGGGTCCCCCTGCTGCATAATTCCAGCGCCCCTGAATGGAGTGTACTGGACTGGATATGCCAACCTAACCAGAGAGAACTTCAGGAATTATTTTGAGCACATTCCCAGTCACAAAAAGCTCATTTTACCAAACAGAGCTTTACTTTTGCCATGCTTTCTAAACTTCTAAACTGAGAGTCAATTAATTAGCCAAACGACAATGCTTTTTTCGCAGATAATGTTATCCCATATTGATTATGTTACTAGGGAGCATGGATTTGCTGAGTCTGTCGTCTTCTTTTTTCACCATCTGTACCCTGAAAACTTCAACAGATTTAGCATGTGTCCGGTTTTAAGTAATGGGCTGCTGGAGACAGAGGAAAGCAGGTTCCATAGTGCCAAGAAGCCACACAGTTTACAATTGAAAATTTGCCAAGTCAGACATTTTCCCTACTCACCTACTGAATTGAAATAAGGGAAAACGCACAAGCGAATACAAAGCATTTCACTGTCTGTGCTTTTCAAAGTACTCCCTCTCTAAAGCACCAGCACCGAAAACTAATTATACATTTCAAATTAGAAATATTGGGTTGCTCCAGTCATGGACACTTAACAGTTTACTTAAATTGACATATAGTTGACGATGGGTTATTTCAGAATGAATTTCCAGCCAGCGCTTAAAGGTGCAAAAATGACAATGTTTAAAGGTCCGAGAATGTGAGTTCCGTTCACATTTTCACTCCTAACAGGATAGTATGTGTCATTGGCATTAGTAATGTGTTCTTTGCCTTTGCAGATTTGTTCCCTTCCTCCTTCGTGCAGAGCCCCTTCACTGCCCGTTCTCCTTGGCAGCCCTTCCCCCCTGAAGGTGTGCTGGGTGTGGACCCTGCAGCGCAAGAGGGCCTCTATTGTCATGCTCTTGGCTGGGAAAGAGGTGTGAAGGGGAGCTTCCTTCAGCGCTGCATGACAAAGACATTGACTTTGCCGGCTCCGTCAGGCCTCTTTCAGCCCACGCCCCCAGTGTTTGCAGAGCTAAGAGTCTTCCCCAGCAGTCTGATTTCTCAAGCTGTCCGTGAGGATACTTGTTTTGTGCCTTTAATTTTAGAGAGCACGCATTCTTTGAGCCTCCGGGGCTTCCTCTCATTAATTAGCCCCTTTCTTCTTGCATTCTCACTCCTAAAAGTCCAGTTTGCTCACTGCGTTTGTACGAGAAAGTAGATCTCTGTCCTAGATGTAAAGTTTACACTTAGGAAGGCATGTGTTCATAAAATATTCTGTATTCAGGACTCAGGAGTAAACTTTTGAAACCATTGTTAATAATGCTTTCATTTCTGAAATATCAACTGACGCAGGCCACACAAAGGCTTTTCCAAATACTTAAAGCAGATTTTTACGATGGGATCCACGTTTATTTTCCCAAGGTATGCACTAGTTTTTAAGTACAGTTCCTGGTGAGTGCACGAAAGGTGTATAGATATGAAAGCAGCTTGTAAATGAAAGTTGCGCTTGTTCCAAAACTCACTGAGACTAGGAAAAAAATTTGTTATTATGAAGTGCTTGTGCATGAACAGTGTGAGCACAAAACATGTGCTCTCATGAAACAATTGTGCGCCTGAATAAATTGTACATAAATTACATTTGTGGGAGAAAACAGTGGCCTATAAAAAAAAGTGCGCTTACGGCAGAGCGCACCCATGAAAGAAAGCAGTGTGTGCATCAGCGAACATGTGCATAAAGGCATTATGTGCATGAATCCAATCCATGCATTAAATTAGTTTAGACACAATAATGTGCAGGAGACAACAGTGTGCATGAACTGCACTTTTCCATTCAAGCACTTTATATCACATTTTCACCCACTGATATCCACCATTTCAACTTTGCCTTCTGTCATCCATTCATTCTTTCGTCTATCATTTAATCTACATCCATCCATTCACTCTGCCATCCATCCATTATAATCCATCCATTCACTCTGCCATTAATACAGTCTGCCATCCACCCCTCCATTCTGCCATCCATCATCCATTCACACATCCAGCTAATCGGCCATCTATTCTTTCATCTTTTAACACACCCTACCATCACTTTACTTTCCCATTGTTTACCTGTCCATCAAACTATCCATCCATCCAACCCATTAACACTGCTATCCTTTCACCTATCCATCCACCTATTCATTTACTCACCCATCCATCCATTCATCCACCCAACCTTTTATTCTGCCATCCTGCCCATCCACCTATCCCTTTTCTCATCCTTTCACCCACTCATCTAGCTACCCACCCACTCATCTACTCACCCACTCATTCATCCATCCTTCCACCCTTCCTTTCATTCAATATTTCTTCCATCTTTCTCTTTTCTATTTGTGCACTTTTCGTTCTTCAGTCCTCCTGCTTGCTCTTTTATTAACCTTATATTCCTTTTTCGAGTTAATTATGAACTTTTGTCTGCAGAGTTGCATACATAGGAGGTCAAAAAAGAACCCCAAACCTGCTTTAGTTGCTAAAGCGGTGGTTCACGACATCACTAATTGTCTCCCCCTATGTATCTCATCCAAAGTGCTTTGAGGCTACTGCAAGGTGGGCATAACATTGCTTCAGTTAGCTGCCTGAAAGAATGTAGCCTTTACCACAAAACAACACTATTCTCCCTCATCTAGCCATCATCTCAAAGAACTTATTCCTTGTTGCATAGTAATATTTAAACAAGGGCAAAGCAATATAAAGGGCCTGCCTTTTTGGTATAAGCATTAAACTAACAATTGCCTTTGATGCCCCTAGGTTACTTGCCAAAAGCAAGAAAATCAGTTTATATTGTATTGCATTGTATTACACCTTCATGCTTTAATTGTTCCTCTCTATGACACTTTACACCTCTCAACGATGCTTTATTCCACTCTGCACCACTTTAGTCCTCATTACTTTACATTGCTTCACTCTTCTCCACTCTGACACTTTATTCCTCTCTGCAACACTTTGCTCCACTCTACTTAACAACACTATACCCCATTCTACTCCTCGATACAACACTTTACTCCACTCTGCTCCATTTGCTCCACTCTACTAAACTTTGACATTTGACTCCACTCTACAGCACTTTACTCCACTCTACAACACTTTGCTCCACTCTATGGCACTTTACTCCACGCTATGACACTTTACTCCACTTTGCTCCGCTCTATGGCACTTTACTCCACGCTATGACACTTTACTCCACGCTATGACACTTTACTCCACGCTATGACACTTTACTCCACGCTATGACACTTTACTCCACGCTATGACACTTAGCTCCACTCTACGCCACTGTAAAATACTTTACTTCACATTTCTCTGCTCTGTCCACTCTGACACTTTACACCTCTACATGACACTTTGCTCCACTTTACAACACTATACTCCATTCTACTCCTCTATATAACACTTTACTCCACTCTGCTCCATCTGCTCCACTCTACTTTATGACATTCTACTCTACTCTACAACAATTTACTCCATTCTAAAACACTTTACTCCACTCTAACATTCTACTACACTTTACTCCGTTGTGCTATACTTTAGAACACTATACTCCATTCTACTCCTCTCTACAACACTTCACTCCACTCTGCGCCTCTCCGCTCCACTCCACTCTACTCCAAAACACTCCACTCTACGACACTTCACAATACTCCTCTCTCCTCTATGCCACTCCAGAACTCTCCAGTCTATACTCCTCCATTCTACACCGCTCTATTCCACGACACTCTACAACACTCCACAACACTCCACAACACTCCACAAAACCTCACAACACTCATCTCCCTTTCTGTTACTTCCCAATCCTCCACTCCACTCTCCTCCCCTCCGCACCACTCCACTCTACTGCACTCCACTCTACAACACTCCGTGACATTCCGCAACACTCCACTCCATTCAACTCCATGACACACCACTCTATCTAACTCCTCTCTATACCATTCCAAAACCCTCCGCACCACTCTACACTCCACGTCACTCTAAGCTACTTCATGCCACGTCACTCTATGCCTCTTCATTCTTCCACACTTTACTCTACTTTGGAGTATGCTGGTGTAGAAAATGACTAAACACACATTGGCAGAGCCAATAACTCTTGCATAGGTGAGACCTTATGCCTTTGTCAATTCTTGCTACGATTGCTCTTCATCCACACTTGGGAATGTCAACAAACTGTGTTAACTTGGAAAACCTTTGGAACTGTTTTTACATTAAGCCGTTCAAATGTTTTTAAAATGATAATTACATATAATGGCGATGTACGAATATATCTTCTAAGCAGTTTACTATTAATATAAGAACTTTCCTTTTCGTTTAAAATTTAGCGAAGTTAGTGACTGCACCTATAGCTCTTGAGAAGTTCAGTTTTCTTGCCGTCATGGCTGCTTTCCAAGAACCCTTTCTATCAAACATTATGCCTAGATATGAAAATGTATCTGCACTTTCAATTTTCTTGCTGTCAATAAAGATGTCACATGTTTTTTACCTTTTTGTTCCGCAACTCATGGTATATGTCTAGGTAGTGGTTACCTTAGGCAACAAAGTTGATGACAGATGTTTGTAATCCTAGTTGCGTCAGCGCCATTATCACTACGTTTGTCCGCATACAGTAGGATAGGGGGTATCTTTTATAGTTGGATAGTCACATTGATATTCCCTCAGATGTTGTCCTAAGCTGTTAATATAAAGTGAAAAGAGTGGAGGGGCAAGTATGCACCCTTTCCTCACCCATTTTTTATAGGAAACTTGACTGAGCACTTCCCTTGTCTCCCATATCGGACCCTCACCCCAGCCCCTCTATACAGTTCCTTAATGAACATTAGCAGTGATGGGTCAACCTTTAGATCTTTAAGAATGTTCCACAACATGTTGTGTTTAACGCAATCAAATGCGGAACTTAGGTCCACAAACGTAAGAAAAAGTTTGCCCTTCTTTGCTCTTGTATATTTATCTTTAATTAGAGTCATATTAAGTCCCTGCTCAGTTGTACCTAATCCTGAGTGAAACCCATATTGAAAATTCTATAAAATTCCAAACTCTTCAACCCATGCCTGTAACTTGTTTAAAATGACCCTCACTGAAACTTTCATAAAATCATCTAATAAGGAGATGGGGCTGTAACAACTTGGTTTGTTTCTATCCCCCTTTTTAAATATAGGGATTACAATAGCGTCAGTCCAAGTGGGAATAAGCCTATAATTGTTACAACTGTTCAAAACATTCGTTAAAAGTGGGGCCCATAGCCCCATGTTCATATTATAGACATCCACCGGTACACCGCCGGGTCCCTGTGCTTTCCCTGAGGCACTTTCAATTATGGCTCTAGTGGCCTCCTTAAGGAAGATATGGATGTCTAGGGGGAAAGGGTCCCTGTTCGATGTCATCTTCAACTCCCAATACTGGTGTTGCTATAGTGGTATCAATAGTAGTCTCAACACTGTAGAGACCCATAAAAATTCTACCCACTTATCTCCTGTGATGGCCATATCTATCATATCAGTCTCTTTATTAGTGAAAAAGGGAGCGTTAACCGCTCTCCAAAAACCAACATTAGCTTTCTCTAAGCAGGCCTGATGTAAGGTCTCCCATGCCTCCCTTTTTAATAGTTTTTCTGTTAATTTAAGGCTAAGCGATATGATATTCTGGTCTACATTACGTTTTCCTTACATCTAGGATCACTATGCAGGGTATTTTTCAGGTAGGTGTGTGCCTTTGTACATTCTTTATCAAACCAGCTCTGTGGGCTGCACATTGCATCTCGCTTTTCGCTCGTTAATAACTTCTGAGCCTCATCTGTAATCTTATGAAAGGCATACAAAATGTCATCGTCCTTGCCCTGTGAAAGACAAATGTCTATTTCCTCTGATGTTTTTTAAATTAGTCATTGAAGGAATACCCCAGGATCCACTTTTTACCACTTTAAGGTATACCCATTGACGCTAGCAAGATGAATATCAAAGTTATATAGTGTCTTCCTATTGGTTCTTAGAATTTGATGCGGGTGGTTCACAACGATATATATTCTGGTTTTAACTGTTTGCCGTGCTCCTATTGGTTCTTCTCACCAGCCCTCTTGAGGAAAGGTCTAAACAGATTGGGTAGTGGTCGCTCATTAAGTTATCGAGGGTATTACAAGTAAGTACATTGCAAGAGTACCTCTTGGATATTAAAACGAAATCAATGGTTGAATTACATCCCCTACCATTAAAAGTCAGTTGAAAGGGTATGGAGGGTGAGCACAAGTTGTTTGCATATCCTAAATCAAATTGGAAAACCATTTTATTTAACAGATCCCCTATGTTTGTATGAGTAAAATGAGGTTGTGTATCTTCATTCTCCCTGCCCAAACCACAGATGCCCTGTTCGCTATGCCTGTACAGAAAACAGTTGAAATCACCAACCCATATGATGAACATATCCCCCGGCATTGTTCCTTCAATATGTTTTAAAAATCAACAAAAGTCAGTAAAAACATTCACTGTCATTGTTTTGGGGATATTGTTATGAAAATATATCAGCACAACGTCTTTTTGGCCACCTAGGTTCATTGTCAATATCTGATAAAACTCTCTGTCATTTACACTTTTCACATTAGAGACCCCTGCAGAGTTAGAGACATATGTGCATAAGCCCCATTTATTTTGCCCATGTATGGTTGTATTTGCTGGGATGTTAAAAGTTTGGAAGCCATTGATATGTATATCCCTAACTGCCCACGTTTCTTGCAAACAGATTATAGCGTATTCGTCTATAAAGGTTAGCCACTGGGCGTCTCTTACTTTAGCTGATGATCCGGCAATATTCCAAGTTAGTATTGTACATTTTCTACTAGTGTTTATGTAGGTGGGCTCCCCTTCAGCGATTCTTTGTGAGCTAGATGTAATATGTTTGTTAGATCCCTTATCAATACTACCTTGGGTTTTAGCTGGTTATACACATCTATCCCCGTTCTCCATGTTGTTATCTTTATAGGGTGATTTACCACTTGCTTTCTCATCCTGTGTAGGGGTATCATGTCCCCTTGTATGCACAAAGTCACCCCTTTGAAGTATCGTGTCCACTTTCATTTGGGCCACCTCCCGCCCTTGATTTAGGATTGGTCAATCTAGGTCCTCCAGTGAAGTTAGCGGTTCAAAACGGTTGCAAAGTGGGATGTTTCCTGGTGTTATGAATTCTACATTGGAGTCCCCTGAAAAATTTCTGGCATGTGGAACCCCTGTAGGTTTTCTAGCATCAAGCCTGCGTGGGAGCGAGTAAGGTGGATAAAAATCTCCTAGCGGAAGAACATTAATTCCTTCATTATTATAGGAAACATTCCCTGTTCTAGTTAGGATGGCGTGCACTAACATGGGGGTCACTGAACGTCAAGATTACACATTCTCCCTGGAGCTCTTTTCATTCTTTACCCAACCATGCTCGCCTCTCCATTTTAAAGTTTTTGAATAGCTCATCTCTAAAACCAGTGTGCTTTCCGAACCAATGGAGTGACTTATTACGCATGATTCATATTCTGATGCCTGCTGAATGGGGCCATTAGCCAGGATTACGACATACAGTGTAGCTGCCGGGGGCAGGTGAAGACGATTACATACTGGCAGCTCCTGATTTGGCCTCGGTCCCCCGGGGGTTGCCCCTGTACTGTTTTTGGGTCTAGTTGACCGGGTCTGATTGTCCACGGTCAGTCTATATAGCCCATTTTTATCATGTAATCCTTTTACATCTGGGGCAGGTCCTTGGGGTATAGATCTAATGGTAGTGTCCCTCACAGCTATGTTTGAGGTGGCTTTGTGATTCATGCTAATGGACCCATTTGAATGTAATCCTATCTGTGTAGTTAGGGGAGTACCCGCTTTGTTGGTGTTTTTTTCTGTTTTTGAATCATTAAAAGTATTATGTCTGTCCAAAGTATCTAAGGTAGTAACCAAATAGTTAACCTTCTCCTGTAAAGGGGCAAGTTTTTCTTCAAATAAATCTTGAAGGTGGACTAATACTTTCCCCAGTACTTTGTCCAAAATGCCTTCTACATCACCAGGAAATATCACACCCCTGACGATGTCTTCTGTTGTTGCAAATAAGTTGGTGTCAGTCTGTGTACTGGCAATGTTGATGGTGCCATGACCTAGTGCATCTGAGGCAGGGGACACTGGATTAATCAGTTTAGTGCCATTTTCTTTCGTATTGGTAGATTTTTGAGTGGACACCTCGTTTCCTTTTAATTAACGATGCTTTCGCCTTAGTTTCTGCACGTGGTTTTTTGACCCGTACTCGGGTGACTCTCGTAGTTGTACTAGGCTCATTGGAGTGTGCCGTCTGTGCCAGTGGTGTTGCTTCCGAAGATAAGGCTTGATCCTGTATTAAGGGTGAAGGAAAGACCAGTGGGCGGGGGCTGTCAGCCAATTTAGAAATGCCTGATGAAAATTGACCATATAGTGTACTGAGGTCTAAGAAAAGTCGTCTTTCAGTCATTACTATTTCGTAGGTTAGCAAAGATTTGGCTCTCACAATAAAAGCATCCAGAGTCCCTGCTACACCTTTGCGCTTACTCATACTGGCAATATGCTAGTAAATCCAAGCTCAGATCAGGTAAAAACTAGCAGCTAGAAGCGGATAAAATACAACAGTACCTGAGTGTCGGGGAAAGTCGGGCATAGTTCTTGAACTTGCACACTATCCCCCGAATTACAGATACCCAATGTCAGATGTTAGGCTGGTGGCCCAGCCCATCCTTGACCAGTCTCGGACGGGTGCAGATGAGCACAGACGGGCCCCGCCTTGCCCTAGGCTTCACCTGAGCACGCCCGCGCACGTCCCCACTGAGAGAGCCCGCCTATGCTTTAATGCGCCTCCGGGCGCTGCAGGTGTGGGAATGCGGTGCGGGAGAGCCTGGGGATTGGAGTCCTGCGGACCCGCTGTGGGTGGCTCTCACCCCGGTGCTGCTGGTAGTGCTTCTGGTGTTAGGTAGGGTGTCCCAAGTTACATGATGATCTTAAATCATTGAATTGAGTTGCATCAGCTAGATTGTGTCTCTGTACACCATCTTTATTCCGCACAGGTATTTCATTTCTGTTTTGTAAAGGCATTTTTCTTGCATTTTTCAATTAATTAGAAACACAACATAAGATAGGGCAAGCTGGAAGAAACTTAATGCAAAGATGTTGTTAGGAAGAAAAAGGATAACTCACATCATTTAGACATAGTAGTACATTCTCCGGAAAGCAGGGGGACACTATAGCGTAGTTCAATATAGTGGGGAGAATGTCTCCTTTGAAATGTCCCCAGTGCGCTCAAAAGTAGTGAACGACATTACAGGGGAAAGCTGTGGTAACATACTGGGCTTCTTCAATATTTTCCTGTAAGAACTCTTTGTATTTGGACCGGGCATCACTGTAGGAGTAGGGTACAGGTGGTCAGGTAGACACAACAATAGTGACCTTGGTAAAGGGAACTCAACAAACGTGCTAGGAATATTTACTACTGTGATCGACATCTGAGTAGTATGATGCAAAACAAAGCCAGTGTGGTTAGACAGGTGAGATCTATCTGATCTAAAGTCAGAATTACCACTATTGAGTCTCACCTGCAGGAACTGCATCCCTAATTTAAACTTATACTGGACCAATGGAGGGCATCAAAGTTATTACAGGAGGAGTCACTAAAAAGGCCACGAGCCACTTGACACACTTGGTGTTTCAAAATTAGGGCCTTATCCACAATGTTGGAGATGGTTGATTTATTTTAGAGGCCCCTGTCAGGGAAGACTATGTTAGGTATTTTGCATTATTTCAGTCCTTTGCCAAAGTTTGAGTATGCACCCCATTCAATACTTTTGTGAATTATATTAAAGTTAAGCTGGGCAGAGACGAGTATTCAGTTGGTTGCGGTACAGAATATTCTGTGAGCCAGGTTAATATATACTTAATCATGGAGGCCCAATTATGTGCCTCAAAGGCAGGAACCGCCACTGCCCCAGGTTTCACCCTACGTTTTGTCTGTTCAGACCAAATCTATAAGAATAGTTGGTAAATATGCTAACTTTGCCTTGGGAAACCGATAGTTATACATATATATCACCCAGTGGCAGTTGCCACCGGGTAATTATAGTTAGGCCACCTATTCCATAAGAAAAGCTTTTTTGTGTTGCTAATAATTTTGGCCCCATTTGATGAATCACTAAAGAACTTTAAAAAAAGGAGCTACTTTTTGACTAGTTTGCACATGGATAGATTTGGGGTGATCTGCTAAGCTGGGGCAGAGAAAAATGATCCGCAAGTTGTGCTTTTTGGGATTTGGTGTAAATCTGTTCAGTAGTTATTTAGAAATTAAGAGTCAAAAATATTTGTATATCAGGATGGTTGGGTCTGCTAGTGGCACAAGAGACTCTTGTGGGAGCTCAAAATTAAAAAAAAGAGTGTTCTGTGAGCCCAGTTAGCTTTATTTCCATTGGGCCTATTCACTCGAGCAGGAGCGAGCACTCTGATTGGCTGCCAGCAACAGGAGAAACATATTGCTGGAAGCTGTTGCAGACTCAGAGACTAAGTCCCCAGTTGGGAAGTTTAAAAAAGAATGATCTAATGGGGCATGGTAGGGATACCCCCTAAGGTCTCATGCGTGGGACCATGAGGGAACCCCTGGGGCCAAAATACAAAAATAATTGACCATTTTTGCCACAATCCTCCTGACGGATTGAAAAAATAGCAGATGGAGCTGCATTCTTCAATTATTCAATTCAATTATAGGCCCGGGAAGCACTGTGACAAAACCCCCAGCAGGCTGCCAACCTTAAATTTGTTGCTGTGCACAGCAGAGGGCTGCCTTTGGACCCCATGGAAACCATCCCCCTGGGCCAAATATAATTTTAAAAAATGGAATTCCATAAGGGGAGGGGGAGCATATGGGCCACCTCCCTGAGCCATTATAGGCCTCTGGGTGACCACTCCCAGGCCAATATACCAACATTGGGAGGTTGCCCCTCTGCCCAAGACTCTAAAGCTTCTAGGGAACCCATCCCCCAAGGGATGTTATGCATTTTAGAAGGGAGGGGGCCACACACCATCCTTCCTAAACCTTCTATGGCGCCGGGGACACTCTTATCCCAGGGAGCCTGCCAACAGGACACAGCAGTTTCCCTGCCCCCACAAGCTTGGGTAGGGAAACTTGTGTTTTCTCCAAATGGAGGGAGCAGTTTTGAAACTCCCTCCATGCAGGAGCAAACACAAAATCCACTCCCTGCCGGTGGGGGCTTTTAAATTTCCCCTGCCTGACTTTTCATCTGCTTCTCTGCCCGCACTGATCAAGAGATTGCTCCTGCTCGAAGGGAGCAGCATAAGTAGCTGTTTCCTGTGGGCGGGAGCAATACCTGCTCCGGCAGCATCCAGGGAGCTGGCTGAGGCTGTGAGGGGTGTGGATGGTTTGTGCCCTGGGTGGGCACTAAGGCACCCACCTTTAAATAGTGTATAGGGCTGCGGGGGATGGAGCACCTGGGTAAAAAACAGCTTGCGTGGCACTCCCCCCTTTTAGTTAAGAAGTGGCCCTAAAGATGAGGTCCTCAGGGACTTTTAAAGGCTAAGGAAGGGGGCACTGTAGCCCCCCTCCTCTTAGAATAGGGGGAATGAGGTCCCTGGGGAAGAAAAAAAGCTCAAGGAGGGTGGCTACTACCCTCTCCTTTAAAAAACAAAATGGCCTTGGGTGGTGGGGTTCCCAGGGCCTAATAAGGTTTGTGGAGGGGGGCCACTTGGTCCCCATCCCTTTTATAAAACATACGGTGTTGGGGATGGAGGAATGGGGTGCCCAGGGCACAATAAGGCTCAGGTAAGGGGCTACATGGCCCACCTCCCATTTAATAATAAACAGCTCTGGATGATGATATGTCAATGGCCTATTGAGGCTTGGGGATGAGGGGCCCTGTGGCCCCATTCCCTTTTTAAAAAAATGCCAGGGGGAGGGGTTACCCAGGGTGTAATGTGATTCGAGGGGAAGCGTTATGGCCCCCTCCCATTTTGTATTATATTTGGCAGAGGGGGATGGTTTCCACTGGGCCTGAAGGCAACCTTCTGCTGCACACAGCAAAGTATGTGTGTGGTATGGGGTTGGCAGCCTGCTGAGGGTTTGTTCACAGGGCCTGGAAGCAGGCCAAACCCTGTGAACAATCCCACACCATACAGGAGGAAAGGCTATGTGCGGCATGAGGTTGGCTACCTGCGAGAAGTTAGAAACAGGGCCTGGCTGCAATCTAGGCCTTGCAGCCAGCCCCATTCCATGTAAGATGAAAGGCCATGTGCAGCTGAGGTTGGCTGTCTGCAGGGGGGTCGGCTACCTCCTGTTTATTTGGCCACAGGGCTTGACCAAAGGCTGCCAACCCTCTTCTGTGCACAGTCGAACGGTGTGCGCAGCGTGGGTTGGCTGCCTGTGAGGGATTTGCCGCAGAGCCTGGCTGCAGGATGTGGGTTGGCTTTACATATAGAAATTAAATATTACTTTACATTTAACTCCTTGGACGCTCATGACGAGGTCAGCTAGACGAAGTACCGTACGCGTATCCTCCCGAGCACGAGCTTAATGCTAATTGGCTGTTAACACTCCAAACCAGGAAGTGTTGGAAGCCATCTTTTGCCTCGGTAGAACTGAGGACTCAAGAAAACAGAAAAAGAAATGCGAAAAACAAGAAAAGGGGACAGGGTAGAAACACCCTGACCCCCTAGGCCTGCTTAGGGGGTCCCTAAAGGACTCCCAAGGCCCAGAAAAAGTTGTTGTTTTTTAAATCGTGGGATGCGCGTAGGGTACACATACCATGACTTTCCCCAAAAAAAAACGAAGTGCGGCTCCCGTGCTTAAAGCTTAATTAGCCCCTGGGGGGCCAAATCCCGGGGGCTTTATACAAAGAAAGTGTGGGGGGGACCAATCCCCCCCACACTGCCCCGGTGATGACCACCCCCAGGGCAAAGTATGTATTATAGCAGGGGACACACTGCCCCCCCCGCAGCCCCAGGGACCGCCAGCCCCTGGGGCTTTACTGAATAATGATGGGGGGCCTCTAAGGCCCCCCGAGCCCCGGGCACCGCCACCCCCGGGGCTTTAATATGAAGTATGCTGGTGGGCTCACGCCCCCCATCCCCCGCAGTCCCGGGGACCGCCACCCCCCGGGGCTTCTTTTTAAAATAAAAACTTGTGTGGGGGGGCTCAAGCCCCGCCACAAGCCCCGGGGACCACCCCCGGGGCTTTAAAATGTTGGGAGGGGGGCCGCATGGCCCCCCTCCTGGAGCCTTTTGGTGCTCCCGGGGACTGCCACCTTCCCAGGGCCGGCTCCTGCAGTGTCCCATGCAGAAAAGCAATGCCGGCTCCCGAAGGATGCGGGGAGCTGGCAGGGACCTTGGGGGGCTTGGGGATCCCCCACGGTCCCCAAGGGAGAGGGCCAGGTCCCGGGGGATGGGGTCCCTGGGGCCAGAAGTGGGCCGGGTGGGGGCCACATGGCCCCCCTTCCCAAATAATAAAAAAAAAGGAGGCAGGCTGGCCCCTGGGGATGGGGTCCCTGGGGCCTTAAGTGGCCTGAGGAGGGGGGCTATGCAGCCCCCCTCCTTACATTTTTTTAAAAAAATTTGACTATGCCCCGGGGATGGGGTCCCCGGGGCCTGGATTAGACACGGGAGGAGGTCCACGCGGCCCCCTTCCTGTTAAAGAATTTTTAAAAAAAAATATTTGGGGGTCAGGCCCTGGGGGATGGGGTCCCCAGGCCCAAAAAAAAGAAAAAGAAGAGGGGCTACACAGCCCCCTTCTTAAAAAAAAAAAAACGGGATTGGGAGGAGGCCACACCCCCTTCATGCACCACTCTAAAAACCCACCCCCTGCACGTTTGCAGAGGGGGAAGTAATTCCCCTTGAATACTGGGGGTCCCTGGAGGCCAAGTAGCCCACCAGGAACCTCCAGTATGCGCCAGGGGGCTGCATTGCAGAGAGGTGTAATGAGCTCACGCCCCTTTTTACACATCTCTGAAATGCAGCACCCTGGCGCATACTGGAGGTTACTGGTGGGCTAGTTGGCGCCCAGGGACCCGCAGTATTCAAGGGGATTTAGTTCCACCTCTGGAAACGCTCCAGGGCGCTGCGTTGCAGAGAGGTGTAATGAGGCCATGCCCCTTTTTACACCTCTTTGCAATGCAGTAAGCGCCACAGACCTGCGTTGCAGAGTGTTGTAAAAAGGGGCCGTGGCCTCTGAACACCTCTCTACAACTCAGCTCCCTGGCACATACTGGAGGTACCTGGTTGGTTATTTGGCCCACAGGGGACCTCAGGATTGAAGAGGAATTAATTCCCGAACTTAAAACGCGCCACAGGGCGTGTTTGCACACATGTCACCTAAGGCCCCGCCCCCTTCCTTCACTATTGAGCAAAATATTCCTCTAAAATCAACCAAACTACGAATTCCGATTTACTCACCTGTTATCACGAGAGACGTCAGTGCTGCATCTTTGAGCCCAGTACGGACCCTGAAAGTTAATCTAAGCATACTTACCAGTAACTTGTATTTCCTTCCATAGAAATCTATTGTGTGGTTTTCACCAGAAAAAGTTTTAAGTGCCCATTTTTGAAACGTACAAATATTCCTCTAAAATCAGCCGAACTACGAATTCTGATTTACTCACCTGTTATCAGGAGAGACCTCAGTGCTGCATCTTTCAGCCCACTACTGATCCTGGAAAGTAATTCTAACAATACTTACAGTAACTTGAATTTCATTCCGTAGGCTAACATTAACTAGTTTCACTTGGAAAATTCTTCTGTGTGGAGTTTTGGAACTTAAAAAAATTCCTCTTCAATCAGCCGAACTACGAATTCCGATTTACTCACCTGTTATCAGGAGAGACCTCAGTGTTGCATCTTTCAGCCCACTACTGATCCTGAAAAGTGATTCTATCCATACTTACAGTAACTTGACTTTCCTTCCATAGGCTAACATTCACTGGTTTCACTTGGAAATTCTTCTAAGTGTGGAGTTTTGGAACTTTAAAAAAATCCTCTACAATCAGCCGAACCCAAAATTCCAATTTACTCACCTGTTATCAGGAGAGACGACCTCAGTGCTGCATCTTTCAGCCCAGTACTGATCCTGAAAAGTAATTCTGACCATACTTACAGTAACTTGAATTTCCTTCCATAGGCTAACACTGACTGGTTTCACCTGGAATTTCTTGTAAGTATGGAGTTTTGGAACTTTAAAATATTCCTCTAAAATCAGCCAAACTACGAATTTCGATTTACTCATCCGTTATCAGGAGAGACCTCAGTGCTGCATCTTTCAGCCCAGTACTGATCCTGAAAATTAATTTTAACATGACTTACCTGTAACTTGAATGTCCTTCCATAGGATATCTTTGCCTGCTACATAATATATATATAAATTAAAAAAATATATAAAATTAAAAAAACTAATATTACAATTTCAATATTTTTGTTAAAATTATTTTTTCAATTTATATTAAAAATAAGTAATGTAATTTAAGAAATAAAATATCTAAACATAAATACTTTAAAACAATGTAGTAAATCAGTATAAAAAATATAACAATACATTTAAAAATGATAATTTATAAAACCTTTGAAATTCACTGAAAAAACCATAGGTTACAGCCACATTATAGTTAGGAATTAGCATTTAAAAAAACTTAGAAATTCACTGAAAAAACCATAGGTTTCAGCCACGTTATAGTTAGGAATTAGCATTTAAAAAACCTTAGAAATTGACTGAAAAAAACATAGGTTTCACACAAGTTATAGTTAGCTGGACATTTCACCCATACAAAACTATTGAAATTCCCCTGTTATAGTTAATTCAGCTGACTATAACCCGCGCGCCCGCAAATCACTGCTGATGACGTCACATATTGCATTACTCATGACATGGTCAGTGACATTACTCATGACATCACTGATGACATCTCAAATGACATCACTGATGAATTGAGTGAAATGTCCAGCTAGCTATAACATACAGCATCTCTCGCCGAGATAGCGCTTGCGCTGCCTAGGCAAAACCTAAAAATGAGGGAATGGCGTACCCGGCGCGACACCATATGTCTATGGCATAACACAGGGCCTGGCAGCGTGCACTCATCGCATTCGCAATGCAATGCGCAGTGGGCACAACCCCATATGTACATGATGTAATGCGCGGCTTGGTACTGCGTACCCTTTGCATACCAAAGTAGCAGCTGGCGCGACCTCATACGTATATGATGTTACGCGGGACGTGCTGCAACGAACCCGTTGATTATGAAATGCTTTTCCTTTACGAGTTTGGCAATATAGCGGATAGGATTCACGTGCTGATGGAGCTTGGTATGTAGCGTTCTAATCTAGGACCCTGATCGATACTGTGACCTTATGCCCCAATACGGCTATAAATCCATTAATTCCCTATATTGGCATAACCGATCAAATGCAATATTCAGAAACTCGTCTCTGGCCTCACACGAACAGAGCCACATTTCAGAATCGCTTTCTCTGCCACTTCCTTTGCAGCCAATTAGTGCAATGACATAGCAGAAGTTACTATCTAAGATTCCTAGATTAACACTCCAAGTTCTTCAACAAGATAAAAACTCAGCAACCTGGGAAAGCCCTGCTTGCTATGTTTTGATTAGTAATAGAACTCTAATGAGCACTGATAGACGATCACTTCCTAGTGACATCTTTATTGACGTCTTATGTCCAAAAACTTATGTCAAACAAGGCACCTTTCAGGTATAAATATTACCAACGTTGCCTTAAGCAAACGCTAGCTGCCTCAATGCCATCGATGCTGACGAAGCTGCTGTTATGCTGATGATACCATAACTGCTATCGCTGCTAACTAGCGAACGATGGTGTGGTGAACTTAGGAGCTGAACAGCCATCCCCTGCAAGAGCCCAGCAGATGCAAGCTGCCCGCGGACGATGCCCCTCCTCCTCTTCCTCGACGCGCTGAGAGAGACGCTGTCTTTTCTCCTGCAGAGAAATCCAGCTCCGGCGTTTCCAGGTTACCCTTGCGGGTGACTGGGATATCGACCCCCTGAAGGAGATACCAGACCTTCATCATTCTATTCCAGAGGTATTGTGTTGACTAAACCCTTAGAGAGAATTCTTGAAGCAAACCTTGGCAAAACCAACTTAACTTAAAGCTACTTACTTACTCCCCTCCCAAGTATTAGGCTTAGGTCAGGTACACTGGGGTAGGCGTAGTTAGAAGCACCAGTTGAGTATTTTAGCCTAATGTATATATGAATGTATATATCTTTTATTCATTTTAACCCATTGTATGGCTAAGAAACCATATCAATGCTTTTACATTATTATTTCATAATACTCATCTTACTGTACGTACTTTTTATATTAACAAGGCTTGCAATTGTGGCAATTCATTTCTCTTGTACGAGAAGAAAGACTGTTCAATAAATGTTACCCTTTATTGACAACGCCCGCCTCTCTATTCTCTACATATTGTGAAAGTAAACTGCACAACCACTGACTGAGTAAAATAACTGTCTATTGTTCACACGACTCTAGAGATTGACTCTTATCTGAGGAGCAAAGTTGTCATGTTGCACGGTTGTTGGGAAACTGAATCCCTTCTTGGCTGTGCCAGGGAAGCTGATCACTTCCTATTCAGTCAAGAAAGTTTCCAGTGACCTCTGAGCTAGTTGGTAACAAACCCAATTAAGTTTAGCATAGTCAGTAGAGGCCTGGAAGATCCGCACTTCTACGTCGATA
The DNA here is from genome assembly GCF_964263255.1 of Lissotriton vulgaris. Lineage (NCBI taxonomy): Eukaryota > Metazoa > Chordata > Amphibia > Caudata > Salamandridae > Lissotriton > Lissotriton vulgaris. Next base: position 73,084 of record NW_028243724.1, read on the forward strand.
CTACTGTTTATGTTATTCCAATGCGCAGGGCCTATTGGGAAAATAGGAACAACACTACATGGCGCCCAAACGTTTGGTAAGGCGATAAACTAACGCAAGACGTTAGAGTAACTCAGTCGTGCATATTTCACACAGACCCCTTTCTCCCGTAAATACTCCAATAGACGTCTGGAGTGGGTGAAAGGTTAAAATCCGCCCGAACTCAGTAGGAAGAGATTCCTATGTAAAGCTCTGGTTTATTCAACGTTGAAGGATACAGTGTTCCAAAATATTGTGCACCTAATCTTTGTCTCCTTGGAGACCTGCTCTGCAAACCTTGCATTTATACAATGCCAGGAGAAAACGTAACCACTGGGGCCGCAGCAGATGCGACTCAGCAGGGTCCCGACACTACAACTGAACCGGATGCAATAATTATTCCGGTCAATTTAAGAAAATCTATAACGTTAAAACTTATAGAAAATGGACTGACCACACAAGGTGGCACAGTCGTCTTTGTGATGGAGGGACACGAATATCGGCAGACAGAGGTATTCTATTCATGGATAAAATTTCCAACGGCAAACGCCACAACACACGAGTTCCATTACTATACAGTAGAGGATCCACCGGAAGAGTATGCTCCTTTCGAGGAGACTGAAATCCCACTAAAATACCAAGAACATTTACTTTGGTTTAAAGGCGCCCTAAAACATAATGATCATATTACCAGGCTCGGTCCACTAGGTAGACCAGGAGCAACGTGGCCGGTTCTAGCCAGCTACACACCACATCCGGACATTGCAAAAATGTCAAAGGAAGAGCTGTTTGTACAGCTAAAAACATTATTTAAAATACATAGGCAATTAGTCCAATATGTAATGCGGACTGCAACAGTCCAACCAGCTGTTAATGTACCACAGCTGACCCCTCATCAGGGGAACACACTAATAAAATTACACCACAGAACAAACAGTCCTGTCTTGGTAAAACACCCGTAAAACTGAACAAATTCCGTTCTGGTTAGCGCAAAAAAATCACTCAAATAGAGGCAGTATTTCCGGATACTACCCCTATCGAGAAACACAGAATCTTGACCATCTGCCTTCCTATGGGAATCGCACCACACATGGAGGACTTTGACACTTGGGGTACAGTCTTTGCTTCCATTTACACAAAAACACATGGTGTTCCGTCTATGGCGGTAATACCAGATGTACTAAGACAGATTCAAAATGAATACGGTCCAGAACCTGCTTTAACTCTTGGTATGAAATTACTGAAAGACTTCAAGCAGGTCTCGGCTATATTATTAGCCAACATAAAAGTAGAAGCAGCATCTGTGGCGATCCGCCAGAAGTTGAAGGAAACAGATATAACAGATCAGCCAATTGAGCTTGCCAGAATCATAGAAAAATGCTATGAAGAATTAGAGACTGCTTGGGTGGAAAACCAGTAAAGCCCCAACTGCTCGAAAATCCTGAAAAATTATTTATTAAAAATAATTTAAACACTCCTAAAAAGAGCTGGGATGGAAATAAACAATCCACTCCCAAGGAAAAAGTTTTCCAGTCCAGAGGAAGGTCTCCTCGACGGAGGGAAAGAACTCCGACTCGAGAACACCAGTCTCCCCAGAGGGAGCCCTCTGAGAAAAGATATAACCTTAGAAATAGGGATAATTTGAAAAAACGTGATAGATATCAAAGTATTGATACACGTCCCTCTCGATCTTTTTCGCAGAAATCGGAAAGAAGAGGACGGTCAGACCCAGGAGAGCACACCAAGTTCAAAGACAAGGAACCTGCTCAGAGTAAAAAATCTCAATTTCCAAAAAAGAAGGTAGCCAGTATTAGAGTAATCAACCATGCCGAGAATACTGAGGACACAGTTGAAAAAGGGGGAGTGGGCACAGACAATGCTAGACAGTGCAGCAGAAATCAGTATAGCCCCAAGATCTTGATGAGTCATCTGGAGACAGTGGACACGAATGAATACATTCAGGTTGAAACTGCCGACACCAGACTTAGCGAGCCCCATAAGATATACGAAATAACATTGCGTATAGAGGGTGATAAGACTAGGAAAATAAAGAGTCTATTTTGGGATAAACTCTCAAAAGGCTACGATATTCTGTTAGCTGAAAAAGATTGGCCCCCAGAGTTTGTCAGGGAGTGCCCTCGTGGCGAAGAAATGATTATGCCTGCCTTCTCGAATCACATTCCGATTCACAAAAAATATACTTATGCAAGGAAATGGGCAGTAGCCCAGGCACCGGCATTATATAAAAATCATGTAGGATGGGATGAGGACTCACCTCCTCACAAAATCCAGTTAAAAAGTGAACCAACTGCACAAAGGCAGTAACCCATTAAGCAAGAAGCTAAAAAACAAGTCAGGGAGATCTTAGATCTACCTGAATACCAGGGGGTGATTGAAACATGCACCTCTCAAATTAACAATCCTTTGTTTCCTGTCTCCAAGCCAGACAATTCATATCGTCTAGTTTTGGACTACAGACACCTTAATGCATGTTGCAAAACGTTTGCAGTACAAAACTCGCATAGTGCTGCACTAATGAACAACATAGTTAGGAAAAAATATAAAACGACATTAGACATATCTAATGGTTTCTTTTATCAAAACATTGCACCAGAAAGCAGGTATTTGACCACTTTCTCCGTAATGGGGTCTCAGAAAAATTTCTGTAGGCTCCCACAGGGGTTCAAGAACAGCCCAGGACTATTCTCAGCTAGAGTAACAGAGTTACTACAAATATATGATGATGAGGCATTATCTTACGTAGATGATATCTATCTCATAGATGACGACTTGGAGACTCACTTGAAAAGAGTGAACACCATTATACTTGGGTTCGCAGCAGAGGGTTACAAATTCAACTTTAAAATGTCTCGAATTGCCCATCTGACAGTACTATTCTTAGGATACAAATTATCAAGTGAAGGAAAAAGCCTAGCGGACAACTTCTTAGAGAAGTGCGCTGTACTCCAAGCTCCAAAAACGCTGAAGAATTTACAATCCATACTAGGTTTTCTGAATTTCGGAAGAACATACATTCTAAATTACGCAGAGAGGGTTAAACCTCTCTACGAACTAATTAAACCTGATTTTAAACAAATCAATTGGACTCAAAAACACACAGAAATTTTGAGATCACTGCAAACAGACATGTTAGCAAAAACAAAATTAGATACACGTGACAACACACGCGATCTTGTCATCCCAGGAGGATGCGGATTGACGTACCTGACCTCTAATGAGGGAGAAAAGGTACCAATTTCAATTAAATCTCACTTGTACACACAAGTAGAAAAAACATTCAGTCACACAGAAAGAACTGTGAAAGCAGTGCAAATTGCATTAGCAAATGAACGAGAATTAGCACATGGTAAAAGGATTAATATCCTCACAGCAGAATCCGCCTTCGAGGCGCTATTCAGCCCAGTAAACCTGGCTACAGTGTCACTGGATCCGAAATGGATACAGTATGAAGATTCTCTTGGAGCGGAAGATGTGAAATACTATTTTGCCCCGCAATTCGAAGAACTGAATGATTTAGAATATGAAGAAGAATATCCTCTGCCAATCGAACTTCTGCCTCTCCCACAAAACGCCTGTATAATCCATACAGATAGATTTGTACAGCATTTCAACGTAGAGAGCAAATCCTACGATGCAGCGTGTGCGATTGTTAAAGGTCATTGGCTGTGCGGTAAATTCAGACCGAAAGTAACAAAAACTGAATCAGTAAGAAACTGTTCGGCTCAGAGAGCTGAAATCAGATCTTTAAAGATGGCGCTTGAAAATGCAGAACGTGAATTCCCGACACTAATCGCGTGCGATTCTCATTTTTGCGTCAACTCTTACAATAATAAACTGCAGAGCTGGATTGAAAACGATTACAAAGATGACACAGGTGCCACAATAAAGCATAAATTGCTCTGCAAACAGGTAGCTCTTTTACGGAAAGAACTACAAAAGACTCACGTGATACACACACAGAGTCTTCAACGTGATGGCGTTCACGTTGCAGGGAATTCATTGGCTAATACAGCCACAGCGGAAGCAACTAAACCGGCTTCCGTAGCCACAAAAAAGCGTGCAGAAAAATACATAGACGGGGAAACCATGCTGGCAGTAAAAACGACCGTAAAAGGCGACTGTGCAGCACTACCCGTGAACTATCCACTCAATTATGCATACGTAATCGATGCAAACTCCGTTCCTTTTGCTCGAATCCCTGGAGTGGGAGATAGGGTAATTCCAAACAGGGACCGGAGGGGCTTCCTATTACAGGAAGCACATATGGGGTTGGGTCTGAGACACCAAACAATCAGGGACTCTCTGAGAGAATTAGAATCAGAGTACTGGTGGCCGGAAATGAGTGAAGGCATTCATGAGTTTGCAAAAAACTGTGAAGACTGCAACAGAGATCGCAGTGGAGAACCGGCCAGTGTAGTGTCAGAAGCCCTAATAGAAAGCATTAGGCAATCTATCTGCGCTATCAAAAAAGAGAAACGCGTCCCATTGTACATCCTTAAGACTAAACACACTTAAAAATGTGGCCTCCAGCGCTCGGCTGAAGCCAGAACGGTTATAAAAGATCTGCGAGTCTTTATCGGCACATACGTAATTGCCATGTTCCATTCTGACCAGGGTCCTGCTTTCAGCTCTCGAGCTTATAAGGAGGCCATGGCCAGCATGGGAATTGGGTTGCGGTATTCTTGTCCGTCACACCCCGAAGGGAATAGTGTGGTAGAAAGAAAAAACCGAGACATAAAGCGATCTATAACAGCGAAGGTATTAGGTTCGGGTGCTGGGTGGGTCAAACATCTAATAAGTGTCCAAATCAGTCTTAATAATTTGCCAAGAAATTCTCTAAAAGGTTTCAGCCCATACGAACTATTGTTTGGAACTAGAATGAGAGTTCAGGACTTAGATAGTCAAGAATCAGTGCTACAAGATAAGAAAACAGACTTTGACATCAAAGATCGTTTGGCTGTTTTACAGGACTTGAATGAAACAAGAAAATCCTTAAGCAACATAAAGTTAAAGCAACAATCTGAAAGAAACACGTTAGTGTTAGATTCCTTACCTTAGAATATCCCCAGGCGTCAGTCTGGATCCGGAAACTTTTGCGTAGCAGTACCCCTGCGCGTCGGTAGGCGTCGTCTGCAGGCGTCCCCTGCGGCTCCGCGTCCGTCGTCGGCGTCGTGCGCCGTGATGACGTCGCTGGAGTACATAGACGCCGCCTCCGCGCGCTGACGTCAGTTCTTCTTTTTTCCGCGCCAGTGGACGCAGATCTGGAAGAGCAGTACTCCGGTCTTTGACCAAGTTTTTTCTTCGACTTTTTTCTCTATTGTGCCTGATAGGATGCCTGGATTTAAGAATTGCGATGACTGTGAGCGCACGATGTCGGTCACAGACCATCACCGCCTCTGCCTCCGGTGTCTGGGCCCCGACCACGACGTGGAATCGTGCCTCGACTGCCGGGCCCTTACCAACAAGGCTAGGCGGGAGCGGTCCCGCAAGCTGCTGGAGCTCCGGGTGTCGGCCCCACGTCGGGACCGGGAGCGGTCCCGGTCCGGCCGGAGGTCGGGGGAGCGTTCGAGGGAGCGGTCGCGGAGCCGCGCTGGGCGCTCCGGAAGTCGACACCACTCGTCAGGCTCGTCAGGTAGGAAGCACAAGAAGTCGGGGCGTCGTCATCGTACCCCCGACTCCCCCCGACGCTCGCGCGATGCGGCCGGGGGCTCGGGTGACCCCAACCCCGCGGCTCCGCGAGAGTCGCCGGCGCGGCCTGCCTCATACCCTCCGGTCCCTGGGCATGGCGCGACGCCTGAGGAGATCGAGGCGTTCCTCATGGCCATGAGGGCGCTCGCTTCTCCGACGGGGCCTACGGCGCCTTCGGGCCCAGTGCTACCGTCTGGGGGCCCTGGCGGTTCGGGTGTCCCTGCCTCGGCGCCGTCGGGTGCTCCGGGCCCGGCGTCGCCGACGGCTCCGACCCCGGCGCCGCAGGGGCCTTCGGGATCGGCGCCGGCTGGTCTTCCGGCCTCCCCGGCGCCGTTGCCATCGGGGTTACCCCCGGCGCCGCCCCCGCGCGGCGCCGGTTCTCCACTGCCGGTTCCGGCCGGCGGTGGGGTTCCGGCGCCGGCCCCGGGCGGCGCCGTCCCCTTACCTTCTCCGACGCCGGACGCGGCGCCGGATGGGCGTCGCACGACGCCGGTCCCGGCGCCGATGGGGCCCATGAACCCCGAGGAGCCGGTCTTCATCATTGACTCCGAATACGGAGAGGATGAGGAGTACGGTGAAGGTTGGGAGGGGTCCGAGGACCCTCTGGCTCGCGAGTGCCAGTATGACCCGGACTGGACGGGTGACTTGGGGGATGCCAGTGGTTTGGACGACTCCCCTAACCCTGGTTTGATCTCTCCTCCAACCGTGGCATCGGTGGAGGGAGCTGCCTATTCTGTGGTGCTGATGAGGGCTGCCAAGGCCTTAAACCTTGAGCTCCCCGTCGCGGCCGTGAGGCCTAACATCCTCACCGAGGTCTTCAAGCCGCAGTCATGCCCTTTGGAGCCTCTGCTGCCGTTTAATGAAGCCTTGTCTGACGTTCTGTTGGGCACGTGGTCCAGGCCCGCTTCAGGTGCGCCTGTTGATCGGAACGTGGCCAGGCGCCACCGTCCTTGTCCGGACGACCCCAAGTACCTGTCTACCCACCCCACTCCTGAGAGTCTGGTGATCCAGGCCTCGACCTCCCAGTCCGCATTCCCGTCGGCCCCGCCCGACCGGGAATCCAAGAGGTATGACCAGTTTGGTAAAAAGGTCTTCTCGTCCATTAGTTTGGGCCTGCGGTCTTGCAACACCGCCTGCCTCTTGGGCCGCTACACCCACTCTGTGTGGGATACGGTCGCGGAGCTGCTGCCAGAATGCCCCATGGAGGTGCGGGCAAAGCTCGGTCAAGCTGTAGCTGAGGGCCGGGATGCAGCGAAATATTCCATTCGGTGTGGTCTTGATACGACCGACTCGCTGGGCAGGGCTATGTCTACGACGGTGGCGATTCGCCGTCACGCCTGGCTGAGATCCGCCAATTTTTCGGCTGATGTCCAAAATACCCTGATGGACATGCCGTTTGATGGCTGTCACCTGTTCGGTGACAAAGCGGACCACGCGCTGGAACGCTTTAAGGACTCCAGGGTCACGGCCAAGTCCTTGGGTCTCTCGACCCAGCGTCAGCAACCGGGTTCGTTTCGCCCCTTTCGTGGCCAAGGAAGGGGCGCCCCCACACGTGCTGCCAGCCACGCGCCGCAACAATCCTTCCAACGCGGTGGCGGCCGTGGAAGCCGCCGTGGTGGCGGTCGGGGACAACGGCGGGGTCAGACCACACCTTCCCCCGCAGCATCTACCCCAAAATCCTCCTAGTCCGTGCTTTCGGCCCCATGTGACGCCAGTGGGTGGCAGGGTTCGCCATCACCACGCTCACTGGCGCACGATCACTTCGGACAGGTGGGTGCTGCAAATTGTCCGAAGGGGCTACTCCCTCCCCTTCGAGACCTCTCCTCCAGCCATGCCACCGCAGAACCACCGTGTGTCGGGGGACCACTTGACACTTCTGCAGGAGGAAGTTACGGCCCTCTTGGCCAAGGGGGCCATCGAGCGCGTTCCTGGGCCAGAAGTAGGGCGTGGTTGTTATTCCCACTACTTTCTGGTGCCCAAGAAGGACAAGGGGGGCCTACGTCCTATCTTGGATCTAAGGAACGTCAACGGCTTCCTCCGGAAGGAGAAGTTCAAGATGTTGACGTTAGCTCAGGTCTTGGCTGCTCTAGACCCGCAAGACTGGATGGTAGCGTTGGACTTGCAGGACGCCTATTTTCACATCCCCGTCCTGCCGGCCCACCGGCGTTACCTGCGGTTCACGGTAGGCCAGGAGCACTTTCAGTTTGTCGTGCTCCCCTTCGGCCTTACCAGCGCCCCACGGGTGTTCACAAAGGTGATGGCGGTGGTCGCAGCCCATCTGCGCAGGTTAGGGGTTTCAGTCTTCCCCTACCTAGACGACTGGTTGTTGAAGGCGGGCTCGCCCCAGACAGTCGTCCACCACCTTCAGATGACGGCAGACCTCTTGCACGACCTGGGGTTCTCCATCAACGTGCCGAAATCACACCTGTGTCCCTCTCAAAAGCTCCTTTTCATCGGAGCGGTTCTGGACTCGGCGCAGTTTCGGGTTTATCCTACGGAACGGCGGGTTCGGGATATTCAGGCTTTGATTCCCATCTTTCAGCCGCTATCCCGAGTCTCGGTCAGGTTGACGCTGCGGCTGCTGGGACTGATGGCTTCCTGCATCCTTCTGGTGCATCACGCCAGGTGGCGGATGCGGGCTCTGCAGTGGGACCTGAAGTTTCAGTGGGCCCAGCATCAGGGCAACTTGTCCGACCACGTCTTGATCTCGGAGGGCACTGCGAGACAACTGCAGTGGTGGCTTACGGACCGCGATTGGGTCAGGGGCAAGTCCCTCTCCCTTCCCCAACCGGAGCACGTTGTCGTGACGGACGCGTCCCTCCAGGGCTGGGGTGGCCACTTGGGAGAGGCAGAGATCAGAGGCATCTGGTCTCCGGCGGAGTCCCGGCTCCATATCAATCTGTTGGAGCTGCGGGCGATTCGTCTGGCACTGAAGGCATTCCTCCCCTTTGTCAACGGGAGTGTAGTGCAGGTGTTCACCGACAACACCACCGCCATGTGGTACTGCAACAAACAGGGCGGAGTGGGGTCGTGGGCCCTTTGCCAGGAGGCTCTGCGCCTCTGGCAATGGCTGGAACGTCAGGGCGTGACTCTGACGGTTCAACACCTGGCAGGTTCTCTGAACGCCAGGGCGGACGAACTCAGCCGTCGGTGCTCGATGGATCACGAATGGCGTCTGAACTCGGACGTGGCGCAAGGCATCTTTCTGCAATGGGGAGAGCCTTGGTTAGATCTATTCGCCACAGAAGAGAACGCGCAATGTCATCAGTTCTGCGCGTTGGAGTTTCCAAGACGGCACTCGCACGGCGACGCCTTTCGGCGCGAGTGGAGTTGCGGTCTGTTATACGCCTTTCCGCCTATACCACTTCTGCCCAGAGTGCTGAAGAAGATCAGGCGCGACCGGGCCCAAGTTATCCTTGTGGCTCCGGACTGGGCTCGAAGGTACTGGTATCCCGAGCTACTCAGCATGTCGGTCGGTCCCCCGATCCGCCTGCCCCTTCAGGAGGACCTTCTGTCGCAGCAGCAGGGGACGGTCCTCCACCCGAACCTGTCCAGTCTCCACCTCCATGCTTGGAGATTGAGCGGCGGCAGTTGAGGCCATTTGACTTGCCTCCTGAAGTCTGTGATGTTATTCTGGCAGCCAGGCGTCCCTCCACTAAGTCGGTATACGCCTGTCGGTGGAACAGATTTGTGGCATGGTGCACAGCAAAGGCTGTGGATCCTCTTTCTGCCCCTCTTTCGGAGGTTCTTCTGTTTCTTCTTTCTCTTGCCCAGCAGGGCTCTGCTCTGGGCACTATCAAGGGCTACCTTTCTGCCCTTTCAGCCTTCTTGAGGCTTCCTGATCAGCCTTCTTTGTTCAAATCCCCGATTGTAACTCGATTCTTGAAAGGCATCACTCACATGTTTCCACCTGTTCCGTTTGTGATGCCTCAGTGGGATTTGAACCTGGTTCTAACTTTCCTGATGTGTGCTCCCTTTGAGCCCCTTCATTCTTGCCCTCTCCGTCTCCTGACTTTAAAGACGGCTTTCCTGGTTGCCATCACCTCTGCCAGGAGGGTGAGTGAGCTCCAGGCTCTTTCTGTCCAACCTCCTTTCCTGTCCATTCATCCTGACAAGGTGGTTCTGAGGACTAGACCTTCTTTCCTGCCCAAGGTTGTTTCGGCCTTTCACATCGGGCAGTCCATCACCCTCCCTTCCTTCTTCCCGCCTCCGCATCCTTCAAAGGATGAAGAGCGGCTCCATCGTCTGGACCCAAAACGTGCGCTTTCATTTTACATGGATCGCACACGCCAGTTCCGGGTGGATGACCAACTGTTTGTTGGCTACGTGGGTGCGAAGAAGGGACGGGCGGTTTGTAAACGAACCATCTCTCGATGGGTCGTCCTCTGCATCAAAGCGTGCTACTCTTTGGCTCGGAAGGAGCCTCCTGTTGGGCTGAGGGCCCATTCCACTCGGGCCACGGCGGCTACTACTGCCCTGGGCCGGGGAGTCCCCTTGCAGGACATTTGCCAGGCGGCTACGTGGGCCTCGCTGCACACCTTTGCGAGGCATTACTGCCTGGACAGTCAAGTCCGGAGGGATGGCTTCTTTGGCCGTTCTGTCCTCCAGGACTTTCTGGTGTAGTTTTGTATTGGTTCGCAGACCCACCACCGGGGTTGGTATTGCTGGGGTATGTATTCTAAGGTAAGGAATCTAACACTAACGTGTTTCTTTCAGATGAACAAGTTACTTACCTTCGGTAACGATATATCTGTAAGAAACATTAGTTAGTGTTAGATTCCTTACCGAACCCACCCATCCTCCCCGTTCTGCGAACTGATACCTAGGGTTAAGGTCATCCCTTTCAGGGCCCTAGTTTGTACATGGCACCAGTGTTGGTTCTCTCATGGCTCTGCGTCTCCTGGCGCGGAAATGCTGTGTGCAAAGAACTGACGTCAGCGCGCGGAGGCGGCGTCTATGTACTCCAGCGACGTCATCACGGCGCACGACGCCGACGACGGACGCGGAGCCGCAGGGGACGCCTGCAGACGACGCCTACCGACGCGCAGGGGTACTGCTACGCAAAAGTTTCCGGATCCAGACTGACGCCTGGGGATATTCTAAGGTAAGGAATCTAACACTAACTAATGTTTCTTACAGATATATCGTTACCGAAGGTAAGTAACTTGTTCGCCAGATACCACTGACTAAGCACCACAAGCAACAGCTCCAGCCAGGCCTGTCTGGATTCCAAAGATTGGGGATCTAGTAAGAGAAAAAATAGCGGTGAAGAAGGAATTTGGGCCTTCTTACAGAAAAGCAGTACCCGTCTCGGCAGTCACCGGAACAGGATCAGTAGTACTACCGCCCCTTGCTGGTAAAAAGGAGAACAGAGTTGTATCTATCGACCTGGTAAAACCACAAGCATGTGGCCTATAATCAACAGTAGGCCCAGTGGGCTCCCAAGAAACAACAGAATACCCAAACTTGCAACAATCCAAGAGGTTCAAACTGAAAGACTAATCACATTCGATCAGCCTGCAGAGTACAGAGAAAGACTATGCAATAATGCCATGGAGCTAGTGCCTCTTGAGACACAGATTGAAACAGTTCATCAAGAAACACCCGTCTACAATAATGTGGCATCAGAAAGTGCTACCGAAAGACAGATTGAAAGAACAATCCCAACAATTGACAGAACTGCCTCTGGTTATTTCATCGACTTCGACAACTTTTCCGAGGATCAAAGCAACCCCAAAGTGATGCCAGAAACAAAAATGACTTTTAAAGAAAAAGCAACGGAACTCTTTCATCAACTGAAGGAAATCTACCTTATTTCCCCTTGGTTAGAGTTCTGGTTCGGTCTAGGTGTATTTTTCCTCCTGCTTTGGCTCATCATGGTACTTTGTTTGGGAAAATTAATTGAGGGAAAATATAGTACAATGGACACAGCAAGTCAGAACATCAACCTAGTCCTCAAACCACACAGATCATCCCACATAAGAAAAGAGAACTGTCAACAGTAAATGTCACAGCCATTCCAATACCCGGTGGGGTAGCATGGGAGAAAACTGACTATGAGATCTATGTTCCGGTCGAGATCCTGAAGTATCCTCATCAACTGAAGGTTTCCTTAAGTGACTTGTAAAACCTAGTACATTCTCTGATGATTAGGACTTTGACAGTATTAATAATATGATGTCTGATTTAGTAATGTCAGCTAGATTCACAGAACATGATTATTTACAAAGTTCGTCTAGTTATGAACACATGTTCTGTTTTACACATTATGGCGATCATTATTTGCATAAATCTGCACAACCTAGAAATGTTTTTAAGTATAATCAATTGGAACATTGTGCTACACCACCTAAAAGCCGTTCTAAAACATTCTTTGAGAAATTCAAGTACTTCTCAGGGTTTAACACCAGTGCTGCAGAAACGTTTTATTACAAACTGTTAGATAAAACAGGAATGAAAACAATGCTGACAAACACTAAATTAATATATTCAGAAGCATTTTATGAAAAAATGATGACATTTGGTTTTGATTATTGGAAAAATAACATTGAAACAAAAACCATTTGGGGTACGAAAGATTGGCAGGTACAAGGCCTAGAAGCATTATTCAGAACCTGCATGATACCAGAACAATTGATGTTTTTAAATGACACAATTCACCAAACATCCTGTCTTGGCCTAGCTAAGATCAAAGACCTAAACAAACCGTCTATTCCGAAGCCAATACCTGAAAATGTAACGACAGATATTGAGATAGACGTATCTAAAATTTTACATTTTAACAGAACACATCCTGATTGGAAAAAGTGGTTAATCTGGCCTACTGACTCAAACAACTGTCAAGATAGATTCCTGAACAAAACACAGGGGTTAAAAAATGACCAGACAAGACCCTAGATACTCCCAGAGACAACATCCAGGGATAGTAACAACATACAGTGTAAGGAAACTCTGCCTCGAATGGCTAGGATCATCCACACTGGCTGAAATTAAGCAACACTTATCTTTACTTAAAGAGGGTGCTGATTTACGCGACTTTATTATGGGGCCACGCAAACAGCGTCAAAAGCGTTTCATAGCGGCCAGCATCTATGCTGCATACAACGAGGCTTGGAAAGTCACACAAATTGAAACAGCAGAAAAAATACGAGAAATTGATCGTATTAATTTGGAAAAATCACTTTCTGTAGTGGACAATGGGTTAATGACTCTGTCCTCCAGAATATATTCGTTGGACAATATTGTATCCTCTGCCTTTGATATAATAGACAGAGACTTGCTAATGTTACAGCATGGCCAGTCACAATTACGTTCTATTGTACAATTAGGCTGGACGCTGCAAAATCTTCGTTCAGGCTATGTGCCTTGGCGTTTAATCAACACAACGTCATTGTTTTCCATGTTTAACCTTACTGATAAACAAATCAGCTTGGCACAGAAAGGAGCAGACTATACAATCCTGAGCATCGAAAAACTTGAGAGATTACCATTGACCATGTCAGAAAGTCCTGTCATTGAATGGATAATACACGGGATTATCACAATTCCGATAACAACTTTCCGATTTAAAAAGTGCCTTGAATACATACCTACTGGCCAGTATGAACAATTAGGTAAAGGATATGTTAAGTCAGCATGGAAATTACCATACACACATTCATGCTATAGTGACAGCGACAAAAATGTATTTCTTAGTGGTGAAAACTGTAAACGTTCACTAAGCGGTATACTTTTGTGCCAGGGTATTAATTTACACGGAGCCTGTGAAGGTAATTCTAACAACCTTTCATGCCACCAGCTTGTCACACCTGCAACGCAGATAGAGCCTTTCTTTATGCAACTCGCAAATGGGAGTTACATTCTAAGAACGGATCACAGATGTTGTGGCCTTTTGCCAGGAAAAGCGTATCTCGTAAGCGTAACTTCCATGGTCAAATGCTGTATGCAAGCATTGTTCCCGAGCGGGCCTGGAAACATAGAGACTCCCATCTGGCCTCGTCTGCATTTCTCTTCTTTACGAATTGATACTTTAAGCAAAATGAAGTCTGTGCTTTTGCAGACAACAGTGCCCATCACGTCATCAAAAGAGACGTATGATCTCTTAGTTGCAAGGACAGCTACGGAGGTTCTTGACCTTTTATCAACAAATTGCCCCGTGCATTTCGTAGAAATGTTGAGCCAACTCCTTAACATGTCTAGTGCCACAGGCATCCCAGGCATATTTAAGACGATTTTTACGGGACTGCTAACACCATTTCAAGCAATTCTGGGAATCGTTCCAAATTTTGTCCACTCTGTTTTTGGCGGCATACCCCTATTTTTGGGACTTGTTGCAGGGATTTTATTTTTGACCCTCCTGCTTCGATATGGCAAGCCACAGCTCAGACATGACTCCTAAGGGAATGGAAGAAACAATCCTAGCAATCCGTTACCGGGACAGAATAACTAGAGTCCTTGGATTGGCCAGGCTGAGAGATCTAAACATGACCTGGTTCCTTTCATTCAGACCGATATGGCAAAACTGCATCTTACCTGTACTTCGATGTATGCTATGCGGAGATGAGTGCATGTTGGACACCTGTCTTTCACTTCCATCAGCAGTACCAATGGATATCGATACTTTGCTAAGTCCGATAACAGCTCACGCATTGTGTTGTCCCCAGCGGCTACCAATCCTGATGACGGCATTCGTTGAGACTCCTGTGCTACGACTAGGTGGTAACAGTGGAGCGAGTGACAAAAGCAACATCACCTAGGTACGACCTTCTGTGAGCATTGCTGATCCAGCCTTTGATGACAGCAATCATTCTCACACCTGCCAAGTTACAGCACTATCGAATTTGGTCGAACTGTCACCTGATTTTGTGGACCAATTCTTTGAGAGCCTGTCTGATATGATGTTCTCACCCGAACAGAAACAATAACTTTAGAGAAGCATTCCGACACACAGCGTTCCCATGAACTCTGAATTCGGCCTTCAGTTTTGAACAACAAAAACTGCTAAAAGCGTTGGAACTTTATTTTCCCCGTTTAAGCAATATTTCTTTTGAATTGAACACTTTTTAATATTCATCTTTTTTGGCACGAAAAATTCTTTGCTTAAGGTAGAACTATTCATAGAGAACAGAAGCTTCTACTTCTATATCTAAATACATCTAGAGACATAATAACTTTACATCAGCCTCTAGCACATTTTACTGCAATGCATTTATATGTGATGAAATTATCTCGCCCTTCCTTTTTGTATTCAGAGATATTTTCATGTGTAATTCTTTTTGCAGAATCGTTCATTGATTTCATATGCTATAATTTTTGAATGATTTCTATGCTTCAAAAACGTACAGTACCTAAATTTTCACGTATTACAAATACGCCTATTTCAAATGCATATATGTATTTTGGGGTGGGCAATGTAACACATGCATCTTATTGCTCTAGTTTTAGTAATTTGATGGACATGAATTCGTGGAGTGGGTGTAGCGTTCTAATCTAGGACCCTGATCGATACTGTGACCTTATGCCCCTATACAGCTATAAATCCATTTATTCCCTATATTGGCATAACCGATCAAATGCAATATTCAGAAACTCGTCTCTGGCCTCACACGAACAGAGCCACTTTTCAGAATCGCTTTCTCTGCCACTTCATTTGCAGCCAATTAGTGCAATGACATAGCAGAAGTTACTATCTAAGATTCCTAGATTAACACTCCGAGTTCTTCAACAAGATAAAAACTCAGCAACCTGGGAAAGCCCGCTTGCTATGTTTTGATTAGTAATAGAACTCTAATGAGCACTGATAGACGATCACTTCCTAGTGACATCTTTATTGACGTCTTATGTCCAAAAACTTATGTCAAACAAGGCACCTTTCAGGTATAAATATTACCAACGTTGCCTTAAGCAAACGCTAGCTGCCTCAATGCCATCGCTGCTGACGAAGCTGCTGTTATGCTGATGATACCATAACTGCTATCACTGCTAACTAGCGAACGATGGTGTGGTGAACTTAGGAGCTGAACAGCCGTCCCCTGCAAGAGCCCAGCAGATGCAAGCTGCCCGTGGACGCTGCCCCTCCTCCTCTTCCTCGACGCGCTGAGAGAGACGCTGTCTTTTCTCCTGCAGAGAAATCCAGCTCCGGCGTTTCCAGGTTACCCTTGCGGGTGACTGGGATATCGACCCCCTGAAGGAGATACCAGACCTCCATCATTCTATTCCAGAGGTATGGTGTTGACTAAACCCTTAGAGAGAATTCTTGAAGCAAACTTTGGCAAAACCAACTTAACTTAAATCTACTTACTTACTCCCCTCCCAAGTATTAGGCTTAGGTCAGGTACACTGGGGTAGGCGTAGTTAGAAGCACCAGTTGAGTATTTTAGCCTAATGTATATATGAATGTATATATGTTTTATTCATTCTAACCCATTGTATGGCTAAGAAACCATATCAATGCTTTTACAGTATTATTTCGTAATACTCATCTTACTGTATGTACTTTTTATAATAACAAGTCTTGCAATTGTGGCAATTCATTTCTCTTGTACGAGAAGAAAGACTGTTCAATAAATGTTACCCTTTATTGACAACGCCCGTCTATTCTCTACATATTGTGAAAGTAAACTGCACAACCACTGACTGAGTAAAATAACTGTCTATTGTTCACACGACTCTAGAGATTGACTCTTATCTGAGGAGCAAAGTTGTCATGTTGCACGGTTGTTGGAAAACTGAATCCCTTTTTGGCTGTGCCAGGGAAGCTGATCACTTCCTATTCAGTCAAGAAAGTTTCCAGTGACCTCTGAGCTAGTTGGTAACAAACCCAATTAAGTTTAGCATAGTCAGTAGAGGCCTGGAATATCCGCACTTCTACGTCGATACTACTGTTTATGTTATTCCAATGCGCAGCGCCTATTGGGAAAATAGGAACTACACTACAGGTACACTACCAGTACGGCACTCCAGTTTTCTCGAAAAAATAAAAAGTAAGATATACATATTTAATTTTGGAAGATACAAAACATAACATAATTGTTAAAGTAAAAAAAAGGATAATAGAGTTCCAAAATACTACAAAAATATAGAAAAAATGTAGGTTTGATAAATATTAAAATATGAAATTAACATTTAAAAAACCATTGAAATTCACTGAAAAAACCATAGGTTTTACAGACGTTATAGTCAGGAATTAGCATTTAAAAAACCTTTGAAATTCACTAAAAAACCATAGCTTTCAAGGACGTTATAGTTAGTTGGACATTTGACTCATATAAAACCAGAGAAATTCGTTAGTTATAGTTAGTTGAGCTAACTATAACTCACGCCCCCACAATGCACTTTTGATGGCATCACATATTACAAAACCCAAAACCCAAGTAGCTGCTCGGTTACCGTAAGAACAGTAGATTCTTATAGCAGCGCGGAAGCATTCGCTTGTAAAATGTGTGAAGTCTTTGGAAATGGAAAGAAATACCATGTGCACTAGCTTGAGAATGGTGAAGCACATGTCAAAAAACAAGGGGCATAAAACTGCACTTTGCTCATTAGAATGCTGACAGATGTATCAGATGTCCTGTATTTCTGAGAGTCAACTGTAGTGTTCGCTGTATTCCTACCGTTTTGATTGTCCATTATGCTGGTGTAGCGATCTCTCTCTCTCTACATGAATGGCGACGTTTTGTTTATTCCCCAATTGAGAATGGGTTTATTAAATTGTTTTGATGCAAACACTATTTGTGTTTCTAGTGTGCTAGTAAACAGATGATGCCAGGAGTGTGAGCTTTTTAATCTAATTTAATTTAAATCTTTTGAATCTGCACTTATAAGTCCCCATTTGAGAATAAGATGTTTGAACTGCCCCTTGTAAATCTTTGTTACAGACTGGGACCCTAGTGGGTTAGCCACCATATAATGTGAGTATTGTGGAATTTCATGACCTTATGAATTGCCATGTGAGGCAACGCTCACAACTTTGGCTTTTTTGAGTTAGTTAACAAGGTTGCCTTACTGGATTTTCATTTGAGTTAGTGGTATGAGAGTTTGCATGCATTATATGCTGTTTTATCTCTCGACGTTGTAACGAATGATGGGGAAGGCATAACAATAATTACCGATTTGAATGCGACTGATGCATTGATTCTGGAGAAACAAAGATGGTTATTTGTGACTTTTTGATCTGCGCGATATCTTGTAGAGGTAGGCCAATGGAGATATTTTCTCAATGCTTTTAACTGCGTTCTTCTGGTATGATCATATTAAATAGTGTTACTGCGTTTCTAACATTTTGTTTATTGTTAGGTCTCTGTACTTATGGACATGCAGCCAATTGATTACTCTCTGATGTACGTTATTTGAGTCTTTCAATCCTGATGGACCTCAGGACTTTGTGTTCTAAATTTCAAGGTATTTTGAAATGCTCTTTATTCTTTGGTCGTTCGGATTTCTTGCCCTCTCTGCTCCTGATGCACTGTTTCTTACACTTGTTTTTTCACTGGGAATTGGTTTAATATTTCATAGGAACAAAGAGATGTGATAAACAGGTGGATATATATATTTTTGTGATGATCATCAGAATATAGTTTCACCCTCCTTTCAGATCCTTTGTTTTTTCACTTTATTCATGAAATGCTGGATAATTGGGGTGACTTTTGCCTTTGGAATTAATTCTTATTTAATTCACTTTGGATTTTGTTAGGCACATTTTTGTTCACTTACTTCACCATTCCAGCACCTCTTATTTTTGGTCTGGTTCCTGCTATATAGAAATATGATTTAGTTCTATTATGGATGCAACAGTGATAGATTGAATGCTCTTTCATGTTGCCACCTTATACCATCACAAATTGTTGTACTTTACTTCATCAACAGCCTTGAGAAAGTCGGTCTGCGATGAAACACGTGACGGCTGTTATCTTACGACAACTACGTGTCAACATTGCAAGATTCTACTAAGTATTCTCATACTCTTGCCAAATTTGATTGCTTGTATGTATACTACATCTTTTGTTAATTAAATAACACTACCGACATTCTGTGGTCAGTCTATACTATTGGTGTTGTGCTCTGTCTTCGTTTTGTTACACCTTATTTAGGAATGTCATAGCTTCACAATGTTCTCCCTGATACAAAATCCATTTTTCCTGTGTATAATAATGGCTGGTGGGTAAATGTTTCACAGAGCACTCCTCTTCAAAGTTGCTTATTTGTGTTGCTACATTTTGGCAGGTGTATTTTCTATTCTTTTTGTGCTTGAATACACAGCACTCCGAGGAGAATGCTTACTTACTCTGCACCTAAGTATGCAGTATTATCAGACACTTCTTTATAGAATTCACCAAAATATTTAATCTTTATCATTAAATAACTAGATAGAGTACCATCCTAAAGGGAACTTTTGAGCAATGGGAAAACATTACATTAATTAGACGTGTATTCAGGTATACTTGTATTTAAAGAAAACTGAGATATCTAAACAGTTGTATAGCTCAGGGACATTTATATCAGGGAAAATGTAACTTACACAGACTCCCTTTACAGAAGGAGGCTTCTATATCTACAAACCTGTCTGTCCCCTCCATCTGCCTGTAATATAAAATGCTCCGCCAATACCCAAGCACTTATAAATTCACCATGCACCCTCCTCGCAATACTCTAATCATCCAATCACTACCCATGTACTCATGCAATGATCCAGGCACCAACACATGCACTGGTACAATCCCTCTTTACTTCCCATGCAGTCCTCTAACCACTTACACACTTCTCATTCGCTCCTTCAATTACCCAGGAAGTACCCATGCAGTCCAGTAATCACCCTGTCACTGCCCATGTACTGCGCAAGTCACCCAGCCAGTACCATGTACTAATCCAATCACTTCGCCAATACCCAAATAGTAATAAATTCACTCAGGCACTCTCCTTGCAATATTCTAATCATTCATTGAGTAGCCTTGTACTCATGCAATGATTCAGGCGCTAACACATGCACTGCTACAATCCCTGAAAACTATGCATGCAGTCCTCTAACCACTTCCGCACTTCTCATATGCTCCTTCAATTCCCCATGTAGTACCCATGTAGTCCCACAATCACACTCCCCGTGCAGTCCCTCCAGTCATCCAGCACTACCATGTACTAATCCAAGCACTCTGACATCACCACACACTCTCATTGCAGTAAATTAATCATCAATCACTGTTTTTGGTTTTTTTCAGAACAATTTAAAAGAAAATTTTATTTTTGAAGTTTTTAATATTTTTTTTGTGTTTTTTATTTTAAAAACAACAGACAAAAATGAAGATCAGGAAACGATCTCTCCAACAAAAACAAAAGCAAAAGCATATTATAAAAAGTAAATTAACATTTAATTGCTTTTAGAGAAGCGGAGATAACGTCCAAACACTGCTCTCCAATACAGACTTCCAGTTGTGAACTCTGTTCGACACAGTGTTTACAAAAGGTAAGCAGAGCGGCCTGATACACAATGTTTCCAATTAAATGCGTTGCAAATAAACAATAATGTCCTGCATAATGACGTGATCTCTCACCTAATTCTGTCTTATCTCTGAATCATTTTAAAGACCTGCTGGCCCGTACTATAGATCTGACGCATAGGCACTTCCCTACAGACACCTCTTCAACACGGGCCTATGAGAGGGGTGGGATGTATCAGGCACACTGCAGATGTGCAAATAACCAAATATTGTCAAGTGTTATGTTAATTTGTGGTCTTTGACCTCTTTCAGTCACATCGATCTAATTATAAACACTTATTTTCATTTTTGTTTCGCAGGTTACCTACCCTCCTACCATTGGAGTCCATCTCACATTTTCTTTATTATACTGTTATGTTAAAGTTATGTTTCTAATTATTTATTATATTGTTATGTTAAAGTTACGTTTTTAGTTATTTATTTTTGTTGTAATAAAAGTTAATAAAAAATGTATATGTCTTCTTTTGCTGACAACATTTCACTATTATTTTGTGTGATAATCATGATTAGAGAAGATTTAACAATTAAAGTAGAAATGATGTTTATAACTAGAAGTATAATACTGAGGCACACTCTTTAACCAGCTCTTTACCAGAGTCTGTAGCTGCGATTAACAGTTCTTATGAAACATTTTTACAACTCCAGCACAGTTACTGTTTGGATTAGCAACACTTAAGTGTTCAATGAACTGTTACTATAGTAACAGGCAGTGAGCAGTTTGAGGGTAGGGTTAAAAGGTACTGGCTGTACAGAAACCATTATATTTACCCAGGATCCTCTACATGACAGAGGGGTAAGCAAACTGAGACAACAGAACACTGTAGAGCAGATTTACAAGCTCCTTGCGCCACTTTCGCGTCAGTTTTCCCATGTTAAAAGTGACGCAATAGTGACACAAGGGACTTGTAAATCTTCCCCATGTACATTACGAGCAAAAGAAGTACACAACTCTTCGAATTCTTTATCAATCACAATTAGACAGTGTTGCTTCACCATTCATAATGCACTTTACTAAATACTTCGTGCCTATTTCAATGGGAGACGGGATTGTCGACTTAGGGGCAAAGATGGCATTTAAATTATCCCCGCTTTAACAACAGCAAACTACAACTAAAACGGCGATAATGGACTTCAAAATCCTTTGTTATCTTACCGGAAGATTCTTTCAACACTGCTGTTTGCCATAGCAAACTTAGTTAGCATTTTGAAAGAGAGAACATGAAAACCTACTCGCTCTTTAAAAATGCAAAGAAGACTCCTCTTCCCCATGGGGAGTTGCATATTAGCAGGTCCCTGTGTGCAAAAGTAATGGCGGCTTCCGAAGGATGCAGGGAGCTAACTGGCACCTTAGAGACATTGGGCCTCCACCCACAGTCCCCAACATTGTATCCCATGGGATGGGATCCTGAGGAAGAATAAAAATTAATAGTAGGTGATATTTTTTTTACAGTAAAATTAGGAGTCTGTAATGGACATATTTACAAGGACAGCGTTAAAATGTTCTGGTGTAAACCTGGGCTTGTATTGGAATTCTCACGAATTCTCAAAAGCCTATTATTAGGCCCATTATGGGCGCTTTAACAGCACTTTCCTAACGCTAAAGCGATGATAATTTTAACGGTGTCCTTGTAAATATGCCCCCAATATCGCAATAAATACAGAGATAATTCATGTTCGCAAGTGAAAATCTTGTTAATATAAGACTGCAGACTTAACATATCAATCCATCTTGTATATTAAACATGCTTAAGTCTACTTCAGAACAGATGTTAGGATCCAACATAAACCGCAATTAGCGAGAATTTTGCTATCTGTCCCCAAATCCTATTGACATAGGAACACCTACCTTGCCACTAAGAATGCCTACATTACAAATCATTGGAGATACGAGGCGAGCCTTAAGAAAACCGGCTGCTAACATGCGTTAAAGCATCTTAGCGTTCCCTAGTAAATAGGGCGATATAATTTTCACCGCATGTTTGTTTGTTTTTTTTAAATTGCGGCGAAATGGTACTTGTTAATATGCCCTCAAGTTTGCTATGACACAGCGGGAACCTCGACTCCCACCCTGCCATAGCAAACAGCAGTGTCCCGGGGGTAGACAACCTGGGGGGTGGTGTTCCCCAAGGCTTTCGACTGCTCCAGAATGCAGACCACGCTGCCCCCCCTCCCATAATATAAAAAGCCCAGGAGTGTGGTAATCCATGGGGCTTGGACGGACCTTTGAGCTCCCTCACCCATTTATTTTGTAGCACCGGGAATGGCGGTCCCCAGGCTACAGGGCCCCTCGGAACCGTCATCAAATGTAATATTTTAGACCCCGGGATTTGGCCCTCCCAGGTAGCTAATTGTTAAACAAGCACAAGAGCCCATGCTTAGTTTTTGTTTTAATTGTTATTATGGTGGATCCATGCACCAAGCGCACATTTCTCAGTTTTTAAAAAATAAAATAAAATATTTTTTGGGGCCCTAGAGGTTATTGTTGGACCCCCTAAGGAGGATGTAGAGGGTCAAAATATTTCTTACCTGCCCCCTTTATACTTTTTGAACACTTTTCCCACTAAATTCTAAATCCTCGCTTCTACCGAGGCACAAAATTGCTGACAACACTTCCTAGTTTCGAATGTTGACAACCACTTGACAGTCAATTAGCTCGCGATTGGGACGGTGCTCTTAGAGTGCACGCAAGATGCGTGGATCCACCGGGGCCATAGATATATATGTACTTTTAATTGAAATTTTCTCAGGAACTACCGAACGGATTTACACCATTTAAGAAAAAGGCACGAGTCTGAACAGACGACTACCTCGTTGCCAAATTTGGTATAATTCCGTTTTCAGTCATTTGGGCTGTAGCCACAATGAATGGTTCCTATTGAAAATTGCATGGGGAAAACAAGTTTTGGGACCCCCGTTTTTTCTCAGCCCCCGCTTCAAATGCAATATTTTAGACCCCGGGATTGGTCCTTCCCAGGTAGCTAATTTTTAAACAAGCACAGGAGCCCGCGCTTCGTTTTTATATGTTTTACAGCGGATCCATGCACCCAGCGCACATTTGTCAGTTTTTTCAACAAAAACATTTTGGGGGGGGGCCTAGGGGTCCTTGTGGGACCCCCTAAGCAGGTCTAGAGGGTCAAAATATTTCTTACCTGCCCCATTTATACATTTTGAACACTTGTTCCAATAATTTCTAGACCTTCGCTTCTACCGAGGCACAAAATGGCTGCCACTACTTTCTGGTTTTGAATGTTGACAACCTCTTGACAGCCAATTAGCAAATAGCACGTGATCGGGACGGTGCACTTATAGTGCGCGCAAGATGCGTGGATCCACCAAGGCCATAGATATATATGTACTTTTAATTGTAATTTTCTCAGGATCTACTGAATGGATTTACACCATATAAGCAAAAAGCACGAGTCAGAACCAAGGACTACCACTTTTCCAAATTTGGTGTAATTCTGTTCATCTGTTCGGGCTGTAGACGCGATGAATGGTTCCTATGGAAAATTGCAAGGAGAAAACACTTTTTGGGACCCCCCTTTTTTCTCAGCCCTGCTTCACGAATCATCACAAGATTTTCAGGATAGGAGCAAACCGGAGTACCCCACCAGTTTTGTAAATTTCGCAAAGATTCATCAACCGGCGCCAAAGTTATTCCCAATAGAATGTTGTGGATTTCCTATGGAAAATAGGTCCTAATTATAACTACCTACTGGCAACTGCCAGTAGGATATATATATATATATATATATATATATATATATATATATATATATATATATATATATATATATATATATATATATATATATATATATATTACCTACTGGCGGTCGCCAGTAGGTAGTTATAGTTAGGATTTTTTTCAATGTTAAATCTCAAAATTCTATTTGGAATAACTTTGGCGCCGGTTGACGAATCTGCCTGAAAAGTTCCTCAAAATGGCCTCTTCGAGCTCCGGTCCTTCCCTGCGACCTCACTTTTAGCCCGAACGGCTGAATGGATTTACACCAAACTTGGCAAAATTGTAGGGACTGGTAGCCCGATGTGCCTTTGCTATGTCTCAAGATATGTGCTCCAGTGGATTTTGAGTAATTTAGGTTCCAAAAAATAAATATATCTATGGCAGCGCCCCGGTACGCGCTCCGGGGAGCGCCCCGGGCGCGACACGCGAGGTGCGCACGGAAATAGGATTGGCTCTTGGGTGTCTGTAAACATTCGAAACAGTCCGGAGCGGCCGCCATCTTGTGTCTCGGTAGTATCGAGACACAAGAGGTGGCCAAAACAAAGGGGGAAATGACCATAAGGGGGCAGGGTAGACCCCCCCCTGACCGCCTAGGTTTGATGTGGGGACTTTAAAAGGGCCCCGCGGGGCAAAAACATTTTTTTTCGCGTACCGGGGAGCGGACCGGGTTGCGTACCATGAAGAAAAATGAATGATAGAGTTTTTAAAAAATTTAGCCTTTTTTTAGAAATTGGAGGTAGTTCTAAAAAGAACTGTTTTTTTTCTTCTTTTTGTTGTTTTATAGTTTTTATATTGTTTTTTTGAACATTTTGTACTTTTTTGGGATTTTCTGAACAGTTTTAGATTTTTTTGTATTTTTCATGGGGAAAAACGAAAAAACAGGGAATTGAAAATGGCTCAACTGGAGCAAAAAACAAAAAGAAAAGAAAAAATTAGGGTTGATTGGGGCATTTATGGTGGTCCCCAGCAAGGACGATGAGCTTTACGCTCTGTTCTCCGTAGGAGATGGTCTTCCCACAATATTTACAGATAATTCTGAAATCCGCAAATCGGGGCTGAATGCACAGCATCGTCTCACTTTCCTCTGGTGCAGATGCAGTGGGTTGCTTCCTTTTTGAACTGGTTCTTGTTGATCGGGGAGGGTTACTGCCCAGTTCCCTCATCTCTGCAGCAGAATAGTTTATAGGATGTTTGCGCGGCATGTGGCGTATCATTGTGTGGTTCCCAAATGAATATTTTTTATTTGGGTTTCCCCTGGAAAGTTCCATGCCACAGATTTTGCAACTGACCTTGGGTGCATTTACTTTTTTCTTCCCCTCTGGGAGAGAAAAAAACTACCAAATAATGTGTGGTCTTGGCTGGTATGGGGTATTGTGTTCTTCCAGCCTTCTTGAACTCCCCTCCTCCTCCTCCTCCTCCTCCTCCTCCTCCTCCTCCTCCTCCTCCTCCTCCTCCTCCTCCTCCTCCTCTTCCTCTTCTTGAAGACCACCAATGATATCTTGAGGAGGTCTTTTTGGTGGTTGTGGTGGTGGTGATGCAGATGCACCAGCTGCTGCTAAAACTGAAGCCATTATATTGAGCAAAAAGGTAGAGAGAGCTACAAACAGGTCTTCCTAAGTCAAAGGACAAAGTCAGAATAAGGAAAAAAGGTGGGGTCTATCATCCTTTGGAAAAAAAAGATTATTGAACCAATAAAAAGTGTTATTTTCAGGTCACATGACCAGGGGCTTCATCATTATGAAACCAAAACTGTTATGAACCAATAAAAATTGTTATTTTCAGGTCACATGACCCGACGCGCTTACTCTACGTGCCCTGGGTCGCGTCGCGTGAAAGCGTCGGATGTTTATGTTGCGCGATTGTATTCGCTCTAATGCTTCCGGGTGCGCTTACGCCGTGCGTTTCACGTGGACGCCGCTATGCGATACGTCAAGATCATGTTTTCGTTCGCGATATTGGCGCTTACGGGACGCTCCCCGGAGCGCGCCCCGGGGGCGCTTTATAAAAGTACGCTTTTCGGGGCGCTCCCCGGGGCGCGCACCGGGAGCGCTCCAAATAAAAAATAAATAAATAAATAAATAAAAAATTGGGAAAAATTGTAGGGACTTTTAGCCCTATTCTCAAGTGGCTTTTACGAAAAATAACTTTGAAAAAAATATATATTGTGCTACATGGGGCTATATATGTTAGAGCCCAAATGTAGCCCAAATGTAGCCCAATGTAGCCCAATGTAGCCCAAAGATGGCCACCAGAGACAAAAAAAACAAATGTAGCCCAAATATCAGCCAGATGTAGCCCAACTGTAGCCCAATGACAGAATGTACCAGAGTGTTCTAAAGAACAACTAGAGCGCTAACAGTCTTACTTATAAAGTGAGACTTATAGTTAGGAATTAGCATTAAAAAAACCTATGAAATTCACTGAAAAAACCATAGGTTTCAGACCAGTTATAGTTCGGAATTAGCATTTAAAAAACCTATGAAATTCACTGAAAAAAACCATAGGTTTCACACCAGTTATAGTTAGGAATTAGCATTTAAAAAACCTATGAAATTCACTGAAAAAACCATAGGTTTCAGACCAGTTACAGTTAGGAATTAGCATTTAAAAACCAAATAAATTCACTGAAAAAACCATAGGTTTCACACCAGTTTTAGTTAGCTGGAAATTTTACTGACATAAAACCAATGAAATTCAACGTTATAGTTAGTTGGACTCACTATAACTTGCGCGCCTGCAATGCACTGCTGATGATGTCACATATTACATCACTCATGACATGGTCAGTGACATCACTCATGACATCACTGATGACACCATCCTTGTGACAGAGAGACAGACCACCTTTCACTCTAAAGTAACCCATGAAACACATATTCAAAAATAGTAACTAACATTTTTAAAAAAGTGGAGATACCCATACCAGTTACAACAACCAAATCAGTAATACCACCATCTAATACACATCCACTCATTCTCCAACAGTTCAATATAGTCACTCATACATATATTCACTCATCATATGTAGTGATAGACCTATACATCCTGTTACACACCGACAGTCATCCAAAAGTTACTCACACACATATTTACACATGCAAAAAAACTATTGAACATCCATTTATTTGCATATACAGCTATACACACATTACCACTTTACTTCTAAGGAAACTTACACATACTTACTCTCTTAAACAATCACCTATAGAAACACATACTTATTTAAACAGGAACTCTTACAATCTCTCACTCTCACATATACTCACTTATATATATCAATACTCACATATACTAGATTAAAACATATGTCGTTACTGATAAAAACACTAGTGAGACAGTCATTCACTCACTAACACACACATATATACACACTCATCCACCCATACAGTGCTGCACATATGCCGTCTTCAAAACACATACAAACAGTGAGTCAGTCACCAACACATGCAGCCACTTATACACAAAGTGAAACACTAATACATATATTAAAATATTTAAAAGTTACTCGCAAATATATGTATTCACTAAGATACACTTAATAAGCCAGTTAACCAATCAATTCTTTTAAAAAACAACATCCATTTACACACTTATTTAACCATTTATTCTTCCATCGTCCTTTACAAATACATATATAAAACATATTTATTTTTTAGAAAGACACACATTCACTGGATGGTGTCATCAGTGATGTCATGAGTGATGTCACTGGCCATGTCATGAGTGATGTAATATGTGACGTCATCAGCAGTGCATTGCAGGCGCGCAAGTTATAGTGAGTCCAACTAACTATAACGTTGAATTTCATTGGTTTTATGTCAGTAAAATTTCCAGCTAACTATAACTGGTGTGAAACCTATGGTTTTTTCAGTGAATATATATATATATATAGATAGATATAGATATATATTCACTGAAAAAAACATAGGTTTCAGGCAGGTTTTCAGCCATGTTACAGTTAGGAATTAGCATTTAAAAAACCTTGCAAATTCACTGAAAAAACCATAGGTTTCAGCCAGTTTATAGTTAGGAATTAGCATTTAAAAAACCTTAGAAATTCACTGAAAAAAACATAGGTTTCACACATGTTATTGTTAGCTGGACATTTCACTCATACAAAACCATTGAAATTCCCCCGTTATAGTAAGTTCAGCTAACTATAACTTGCGCGCCCGCAATCCACTGCTGATGACGTCACATAATACATCACTCATGACATGGTCAATGACATCACTCATGACATCACTGATGACATCTCACATTATATCACTGATGACATCACTGATGACATCATCCAGTGAATGTGCGTCTTTCTGAAAAATAAATATTTTTTATATATGTATATCTAAAGGTCGATGGAAGAATAAAAGGGTAAATAAGTGTCTAAACTGTTTTTTTAAATAAAATTGATTGTACAACTGACTTATTAAGTGTGTCTTAGTGAATACATGTATTAGCGAATAATTTTTAATTTGTATCAGTGTCTCACTTTGTGTATAGGTGGCTGCATCGGTTGGTGAGTAGCTACATGAGTGTGTATATGGGTTATTAGTTGTTTTTTTTAGTATTAGTATGAGTGTCTGTATCGTGTGCTGGTAGGTATTCTTAGCGCATAGATGCATGAATGAGTGACTCACTGTATGTTTTTTGAAGACAGCATGTGTGCAGGACTGTATGGGTCGATGAGTCTGTGTATGGCTGTGTTAGTGAGTGAATGACTGTCTCAATAGTATCTTTATGAGTGACTACATATATTTTAAACTAGTATATGTCAGTATTGATATATATGTGAGTATATATGAGAGTGAGAGATTGGAAGAGTTCCTGTATAAATAAGTATGTGTTTCTATGAGTGATTGTTTCCGCGTGACGTGATGTGCATTTGTACGGCGCACTGTACGCATACCGCAAAAGTTTACTAATGTTTAAAAAGATATGTCTACGTATTTAATGTAAATATTAAGAGAAGACATTATCTACGATAATTATTAAAATAATATTTATTAACTTTTATTAAGCGTATGTTACTTTTAAAGGCAATTACGCAAATGGTAGCGTACGTCATCTATTCACGAACCGTAAGCGCACCCTACGCATACGCCATGTAACTTTAAAATAAGAGATTTGATTGGTTCATAACACTTCCAATTCCAACTGTTGAAAGACTCCACCCATTTTAATCATTCTTCTTTGACTTTCTCAGAAGAACCATCTCTTGCCAGGAGCTCCTGTCATTTGACAAATCAATTTTAATATGGCTGCATTTCTGGAATCCACTTCAGAACATTCTTCAGAGGAGGGATTTATAGCTGAGGAGTCACAGGGAAAAAGAAAAGAGGCAGTAAACTGGACATTTTTCACCTTTCCAGAAATACAGAAAAAGGTAAATGCTGCTAAGGTCAACTGCAAAATCTGTGACATCACGCTGTCAAGAGGAGATCCAAGCCAGAAGTATTCATTTGGGACAGCAAGCATGGTTTGCCATGTGAAAAACTACCATCCTCACAATTATGCAAGAGCTTCCTCTGATAGGCTACGGGACAATCCATCACCTGCTGTTTCCAGCACTTCAAGCGCACCAACCATACAGCCATGGACTCCGCATCCAAATATCGAACTGGATTCTGCTGACTTAATCATCCATTGCAAATTTTGTAATGAGATGCTCTGCTACGGGGAGCAGTCAATTAATTTAATTAAACAGCGCAAACAGGAGCACCGTTGCTCACAACGCAAATTTTCTTTTGTATATTTGTTCCTGTTGGACACTGTTTTGTTTCCAATTAATTTTTTATGTTAAAAAAAAGACAAAAAAAAACAGATATTTTCAGACCTAACTTCACTGGTCAAAAAAAGAGCTATATTTCTATGATAGTATGTAAAACTTTCAGTTTTTTTCGGCACCAGTTGTAGTCTGTACGCATGCGCAGCCTCGTTTCCAAGACCATGCTTCTTTCTTTTTCTTCAAGTTCGCCAAGCAAACCTCTCCTCATTGCAAGTATTACATTGCAGCTTTCTTCTCCTGGGCCGTGTGACTCATCCGTTCCTACACTTTTCTAATATATTAATCATCATATTCTATCTATATTTATTTGAAACGTATAGCCTGGGGCACCAAACCTTGATTACATACTCTGTCCTTCGCCATTTTAGTAGTTTTCCTCCGTTATTTTTATTATACCTGCCACTTTCATTTTTATTTTAACCCCCGCCTACCTTCTCTGTGAGCCATCAGATTTCCTACCACAGACACCATGGTGTTTGTCCTTGGCCTCCGATCTTATCAGACTTGGTCACACGAATACCTAAAAACTAATTTAAAGCATGCAAGCCACAGCCATTACAATGCATGACCATCCCACAAAGCCATTACCACGCTTATGCCTTTATCATGTATGGTAAATGCATACTAGTCGTAAAAGCATGCGTGGTAAAGCCATATGTGTGCTAATGGCTTCGTGGTGACGGTCACGCGTGGTTATAACCGCGTTGTAATGGCTGTTTCCCCCCCCAGGACACTGCAGGAACCGAGTCTGGGCGTGGTGGACTCCAGGGCACCAGGCGGAGGGCCACGAAGCCCCCCTCACATAATATAGAAAGCTCCATGGGGTCATTGTTTCCGTGCTTTGAAGGGGGTCATTGAGGCCCACACACTTTTAATTTTGTAGGGGGGTGGCTTTGCATGCAAAAGTGGTGCAAGGAGTTTGTAAATCTAGTATACATTGTTTTGTTTTACTTTGGTTTCATTTCTGTCTTGTAGAGCATCCAGACTAACTTATTGTACAGCCAGTACTTTTCAACCCTACTCTCAAACGTCTTACCATAGTACTTCAAATTACAAATATTATTTCTATTGTGGACCGTCACCCTCCCCAAAAAAGACGTTTACAGTTTTTTTTAATTAACTTTTATTAAAACAACAATAACTGTAAACGTAACTTAAAGATAACAATATAATAAACAACTAGAAAAATAACTTCAATAAAACAATATTATAAACAAATTGTGATACGGACTCCAAAAGACGTACGATAGGTAATCTGCAAAACAAAAAGAAAATTAGAGTTTAAAATTATGTACATGTGACTAAATGAGGTGAAACATTACAACTCAAGGTAACACTACGATTTTACGTGTGCAGCGGGCATGGTACATTTCACTTCTGTTATAGTCCCGCGTTCAAGTGGTGTCTATATGGAAGTGCCTACTGCAATACTGACACAAAAGTGGCACAACGGGATTGTAAATACGCCGAGTTATTTCTAATGCATTTAATTGGAGACATTGTATATCTAGGCTGCTGTGCTTACTTTGTATAAACACTGCGGCCATCAGAGTTCACAACTTGAATTTCACTCTGCTTCTACACGTCAAAGTATATTCAATACGTTGCAGACAATTCCATTGCTGTTGCTTGATATGCCGTGATTGCTTCTGAAGAATGTTTGGTGAAGCAAACAAAAGGACATTTGATTAATCACCGTAAACTGAGTTGCAAAACTCCTGACAAAAGTGAATTTTAATGTGAGTTCCTAATATTCTGTACCTAGACTGTTGCACCCCATTGACTCGCACAGTCTGGAGTTGAGAGTTTTTCTTGAAAAGTCAGAAGCAGATTTACAAGCTCCTTGCGCCACTTTTCCCATGTTAAAAGTGACACAAAAGTGGTGCAATAAGCTTGTAGCTCTTTTAGGGTTTGTGCACAGCAAAGAGCATGTCCCCTCTCAATGCACTAGTGGGCTCTGTAATAGCTCTCTTTAAACATACTACTAGAGCCTTTCTTGTTATCTCAGCCCCTCCCTAGGACTTCTGTGTATGTTGCTCAATGTATTCACAAGTTTGGACATTGCTGTCCTGTTTGCACATTGGACCTTGCTTTTACCAAGGCTTATTTAGAGCACTCCTCCCTAGGCCATGTGTTACTTCAACTCATTAGCATAATAACTGAAGCTCTGCACACCTGCTTGTGAGAACCACACCCAGTTCTTCGAACCACATCCAGCTCTTCGAACCACACCCAGCCCTGTATATAAAAGGCAGCCTTTGAGCCTCACCCAGTGCTTGTGCTCATCTACCTCCCACTTACCTGAGAACAGATCCTTCGGCGCTGGCACTCCTGCTCTCTCCAGACCTTCATTGGCTTCAACAGGCGTGGCTGCTGTCTCTTCCTTCTTCCGGTTTCCGACTTCTTCTTGCCTCAGCCCCTCTTCTGTCCACTGGAATCGACCTGCAAAAGAGAAAGAGGTCAAGGTTAGACTGATCAGTATCCCTTTTCAGCAACAAGTAAGTGCAAAACCTTTTATTAACTGAAAGAACTTTGTCGGCGCTTTCTGGATTCATGTAAAGACAATTTGGAACAAGATATCTCCCATGAACTTTGTGGTTTAAACCCTATGTTACAAGAATACTTTGTGGAACTTTGTGAAATAAACATTGTTTTACTTGGAACTTTTTAAGAATCGAACAGAGGAAACCATTGGCAGCAAGGCAAACAGTAAATCAAGGACTTACCTGCTGTATTTTGATGTAAAAGTACAGTATTTGTTTTATAAAAAGTCTGGAAATGTGTGAGAAGTGAGTTTGCTGTTGAGAATTTAGGCTTTAGATATATTAAGGTGAATGTTAGACGTTGGTAATTCTGATAATGATATTCGTTTGATTTTACAGACGTTTTACAGTAATAGAAAGCACATCCCAGAACAGTAACACATTCCAAACCTGGAAGCTTGAGACCAGGATCCAAGAGGCACTTTTAGAAGAGAATTTCTAATAGATTAAGGTTTAGTCAGGAACACTTTTAGGGATAGGTTGCACTTATCTGTTCTTTGTTTATGTTTCATTAGGCACCAGTTTCTACAGAAGTCAGAGAGGGCCGCAGATTTTAGCAGCTCTTCTATAGTGGAAATTCAAGAACGGCGCTGTCTGTCTTTTTTTATTTTATCCACTTCCCCCCTTCCCTTGAGCTTCTGGTTCTTAGTGCACCATTTAAAACTAGTGTGCTGGAACAAGCAGTTTCAAGGTGGGGTCGGACTGTCTTCAACCTCCATCAGAACTGAACAGAAACTCAGGTGAGCTGGGCTTTGACATCCTCAGACTGTTGTAACCTATCTGTTGTCACTTATCGGGGGTAATTATACATTTCTACACAGTCAAGCTTCTGCACACTACCCACTTGTTATTTCGGAAACAAAACAAAATTATTTGCTCACCTAGTGCCATAGGCATGATTAAAAGATGGTGCTCTACGTCTCTAAGCAGGCTTCACTGTAGCCAACAGAGTTCACCACTTAAACTCAGGTAAGGTTCTGTACGGCACAGTGGACAGAGTGGGGTCCATAACTGTAAAAAAGAAAAAAAAACGATGTGAGAGATAGTAAAAAAGAGAAAGAAAAAAGGACATTAAAACATGGAAGAGACACACATGATGGGTGAGGGGCTGAAGCACCGTTAGCCTAATGGGTATTGCGCGCCTGCTGCATACTACATATTCTCCTCCTTTCACAGATAACTTGTTGTTTTATCGGAAAGAAGCTTCTTTGCTCACCTTGAACCATTGGCGTCATTCAAAAAGTGTGCACTACGTGTCAAAGCAGGCTTCTCAGTCGTTGTTACGGTGGCAATACATCATCACAAAATACACGAACGTAGAGCTTTGTAGGTTTCTTTTGCGGGGGTTTCGTCAATTTGT
Organism: Lissotriton vulgaris; assembly: GCF_964263255.1. Taxonomy (NCBI): domain Eukaryota; kingdom Metazoa; phylum Chordata; class Amphibia; order Caudata; family Salamandridae; genus Lissotriton; species Lissotriton vulgaris. Next base: position 106,736 of record NW_028243724.1, read on the forward strand.
AAAACACAACCTGTAAGATAAAAAGGTAGTTAACATTGTGTGTAAATTTTTTATGACAGGAGAGAGGAAATAAGAGAGTGACTAAAAACAATATTCGCAGCTCAACTTTCTGTCACCGGTGTTTTTCACCACGTGCCGGACATAATGCTCTACATCTAAAAGATAATAAAAGAAAGATGTTATGATTGGTAATTGTTACCATCTTAATGTGCACTTAGATAACATCGCGCTTTCATACACGTTCCTTCTCACATTTATATGAACTATTTGTATAGGTAATATTCCGGACGTTTCAGCGATTATAAAAGCTTTCCTGCTAATGGGAAAAAAAATTATACATGTAAATTGATACACTATATAGGAGTGTGTTTGTCTAAATCGCTGCGTCGCCTTTTTGTATCTAGTCTGCTACAACCCTTTGACTCCCTCCGATGCGTACCCAGGTCTCACTGCTGACCTTTTCGTGGAAAAGACACCTTCTGTATCATGTAGTCCCGATCTGCAACAAAGAAGTCTCATATATGGTGCCAAGTCTTGATATCTCTATGGCTAACGACATACTTGTGCTCCCATCATCATCATCGCAGGTTCTTCACCCGCGCAGTCCTTCGGGAACCACTAACTCAGTGACCAAAGAGGCCACGCATGTGGTAGTGGGCCCCCTTGTTCGGTAGTTTGGGAACATCTCTAAAATGGCGTACAACACTTGCGCTTCTTCTTTTTTATAGATAGGGTCACTTGTAGTGACGGATGCGCTGGATGGATGTGGTGTGGGTGTATACCAACCATGAGGAAGTGTGAGTGTGCCGATCTGACAACTAGACCTGAAACTAAGAAATCACTACAATGGAAATCTGGGCCATGTAGTGTTGTTGTGTTTTCCTGGTAGCGTAAGCGGAGTGGGCTGTACTAACGTATTCAGTCTCGATTAATTTACACCTCCCCTGGGGCTTTTAAATGTTGGGAGAGGAGCCACCCGGCTCCGAGACACAGCAGGAGCTGGTCTTCGGCGTGGCAGTCTCCAGGGCCTTCGAGGGCTCTGGGCTTAGGGTCACGCAGTCTGCCACACACAATACACTAAAAAGAAGAGAAAGTGATGAGAGATGATTTCTGACGTGTTTAGGCTTGAGAGCCTGGATAACCATTAAATGGGGTCTGGCAGTGAAGTGCATACTTATTCAGGAAGAAGCCTTTCAGGGTCTTGTGAAAGCAAGTCATCTTTAATAATTCACTCTCGCTGCGTGTACATAAAAAGATATATCATTTACTCATATGTTAAAAGCAAAAACTTTCAACACCTCTTTTTGATTGGCTGTGAAGCATTGTAAGAAAACGTATAAGCGACTAATCCCTTTCCTTGCACAGATTTTGAAAAAAATTTGATTGGCTGCTGTGTACTTACGTCTACCTTCCTCATGCTAATTTTGATTGGCTTTCTTTTTTCTATGTGACGTTACGATACAGTCACCATGTACGTAGCCCATTTTGTGGCGCACTTTATTTTACTATGCTTTTCAAAAACTAGTTGTGGTACGGTGCTTTTAACTTAAACTGTGTACTTTGCTTACGAGTTTGTTGACTGTAAAAGTATTTAAAAACATTATTCTATTTTCTATTCTATCATAATTGTGCTAACTTTTCTCCTTAAACGTGCAGTACTATGTTCTTTTATAAAATGTATAACTTTCAAACCATCCTTGAAAGAAAAATCCTCATGTTTTCAAAATATTTTTATTGAGTCTTTTTATATTCATCATATGGGGGAAATGAAAAAAATCTTTTACATTCATTAGTATCACGCGTTCGACCACATTTATTTTATTTTATCATAAGCACTCATTCTTTATGTTTACATTATATAAGTGTTGCCCCATCATCTTTTTATAATTGTTTGGGCTTCTTTTACTTTCAGAGAAAGTAGAATAGAAATGCTAAGACAAACACTCCCTCACTACTTCATCTTTATTTTTTTATGTACATTTCATGTAATTATTACATTTAACAATCATGACATTTTAAACCACAATTATATTATAATTTTTTTCAAAAAAGTGCTTCTGGGGGGCGTGTCTAAGATGGCAGCGTGATGGGACGCAGGTCTCCGGAGCTCCCTGCCCGATCCCGCCGTTCCGCCGTTTATCGCTGCAGTCTCCCCCTATCTACACTTGGGGGCAGGAGAAATTGACCGCTGTTGAGCCCCCGCCGCGGATTTGTGATTCCCGGCGACGGCAGGGGCGGAATCGCCGAGGACTTCATTTGGCGCCCAGCGACGGCGGCCGCGCCAGCAAGTGAGGTTCCCCTTGGCGCCTCCGGGCGGACTGCGGCTCACCCCCGGGGCGGGGGTCTCGGTGCACCGGCGAGTGATCTGCTGCCTAACGCTCCTGCCGCCACCCCCACGGGAGGTCCCAGACGCCGCCAGCCTCTCCGGCGCTCCAACCGGGACCGGGACATTCTGGACCGGCGGCATTGCTATGCGAGGCCCCGGCCTCGGGCCTAGGCGCAGACCATCGGCGCCCTCTCCAGCACCCATCCGGCGCAATCAGTGGTGGGTCGGACCCCTTCCCGCACTCCGGAGAGCGCTGCGAGCCCCCCCGCCACCATAGCCTCTGGGGGAGTGGTGGTCGCCGCCCTGGGGGCTTGGTGGTTGCCGTGGGAGTCGGACCGGCAGTTGGGAAATCAAGGCCCCGGCTTGGGCCTACGACTCGCCCAGCCCGGGCTTGCTTCTGGGGGACCGGCCGACCTGCCGGAAAGGACCTACACGCAGAGTGCTCCAGCACCGACCCCCCGCATCTACTGGTGGCCCGGACCTGACCCGGTGGCCATCCAGCATCACTGGGCCACTCTCCTGACGCCGGGCCGGCCTGGTGGACGGTGACTCCCGGACACGCCAGACTCCACAGGTGAGGGGAGAGAGGGGGGAGCGGGGAGTACTCGGGGGGCACGATCGAGCCCCCGGTGCGGGGATCACTGTGTGTGCTCCTACTGCCTACTCTGGCCCTAACTCTGGGAGAGCCTCCCTAGCATCGGGGCGCAGAAGAACTCCTTGCGCCTGGGTTCCACGCAGAACTGGGTGCCTGCAATCCCAGGCGGGCGCCTTCGCTTTGCCCCCTAGTTGAAGGGGGATTAAGCCCCAGCACCAGACCTTGCCCTTACGCCAGCCGGGTAACTGCCAAGATACTATCACGTCTGCCTCCCCATTCATCACTGCACACTTTCCACTTGCACGATTGTCCATCGGGCCCTCCCCCCTGGATCTCCTGATAGCCCCCAGCAACCCAAGGCACCACAGTTGAACCAGCCTGGCGACAGGAGGACCTGAGCACACCGGCCTACCGCAAGTGAGGAGGGTTGAGAGGGGAGTGGGGGAAATCGGGGGGGCGCGGTCGAGCCCCCAGCGATCGGCCATCCCTGTGGGCCCCCGCAGCTGGACGCTGCCTGCCGCCTCTGGAGCGCCTCCCCGAGGGGTGAGGCTGCACTCCACTCACCGCGGTATGTCGCCGGTCGGGCGACGGCCGATTCTTCGTCCCCCCACTGGGCGTGTAGTCATCTGGGGACATTGGTCCCTGCCCGTGCACCGGCACACATAGCCACCTGGACACTGCCATACCCTCTGCTCCCCGTCCGCCTCCTCTCTGGTCCCCCTTGGGACGCACGCTCCACTGCCCTACGGCCTATCAAGGCCCTACGCCCTCACGCACCCTGGCGGGACAAAGAGGCAAGAAGGGATCGCAAACCCTCCCTGAACTGTTGGCTAAATCGCAGCCCAGACCTGGCAAAGACCCGCCGTCCCCTGGGACCGGGAAAGCATCGCCTGTGGCCCCGGATGACCAAGTGCCCATCACCAAATCCTTCCTGGAGACGCTCTTCAATTTGCTCCGGGAAGATTTCAAATCTCTGAAGCAGGAGGTGGCGGGAGAAGTCAGGGAACTCCGGCGAGATGTGGAGGACCTCGGTGAGCGAGTGGTCACATTCGAGGAAGCTGATCAAGCCAGGAGCGCCGAAATCGAACTACTCCAGCAGGAGGTCCTGCGGCTCACTGAACAGCACCTAGACCTCCAGGCCCATACGGAGGACCTGGAAAACCGCTCCCGCCGGAATAACATACGGGTCCGGGGGGTCCCTCAGAAGGACGAGGGGGCTGATGTCACCGCGTACCTGCAAACCCTCTTCAGGAGCATTCTGGGTGAGGCAGACGACTTCCACATCGGCATCGACAGGGCACATCGAGTGGGACTGCCCCGTAGAGCCCCAGCCCCGCCGCCGGACATACTGGCTTTCCTTCCGGATTTCCCGCTAAAGGATCGGATCCTCCGGGAGGCCCGGAGAGCTCAGCCCATTCAGTTTCGGGGCCATTCCATTGCCCTCTACCAAGATCTTTCTGCCACTACTCTCCAGAAAAGGAAGGAATTCAAGCCAGTCACGGACTTCTTGCGGGAAGAGGAAGTTTCGTATTCCTGGGGGCATCCCTTCCGGATCATATTCAAGTTGAACGGACGACTACAACAGCTACGGTCTCTTAAAGACACATGTGATCTCCTGGGCCTAGACCAAGTTGACACTGAACCGGTATTCAGAAGCTCGCAGGGCTCTTCCAGGGGGGGTTGGCAGACTGTACACCGCAAAAGGTCCCCTTTTCAGCGCCTCAAACCAGATGCCTCTGTCATTTCCCGGGAACGTGAGACTGCGGTGGCAGAGGTGGTCAAGGAGACTTCTTCCCCAGAGTGATAAAGGCTTTTGCTAGGGAGACTGTGTACCGCAACTGCTCAGCCTTACCGGCGGGTGGGTCGGGTGGGGGGTCCGGAGGAGCCGCCATCGGAGATGACCCCTTCATTGTTCTTTACCACGATCCTGTGTGCCTTGACAGGATTGGGACTACAGGTTTCAGGGTTGTTGGGGCTGGGTTGGGGGTTTTGTTATTATGCTGCGGCCCACTACTGTCCTTATCTACATGTATTACCTTGCATACTTTGGTGGCTGTGGGCTGTTTTGGGGGGGGATGTTGGGTTAGGGAGGGATCCGGGGTGGGGACCAGTGTGCCACGCTAATTCTGTCCTCGCGCGAAGAGACCCTTCACTGGGGTGCAAATGTCGACTTGGGGTACTCACCCACACACGAGGATCACACCCAGATACAACTAAAGACCGAACCATACACTACTCGCCAAAGACCACCACGTGCTCCCTTGGCGCGCCCATAGCCCGATCTGCGCTGCACCACACACCCCCTGCGCGATGACAGACAATACCCTTAAGATTATAACGCTTAATGTGAAGGGGCTTAACAACCCGATCAAGAGGAGAGCTGTTCTCTCCTACTTAGAAAACTCTAAAGCTGACATCTGCTTGCTACAGGAGACATATCTCCTCCAGAAGGACTGGCACAGAATGCGCTCGCGAGCCTTCCCACAGCAACTCTTTTCCTCCCTTCCAACAAAGAACGCCGGGGTTGCGATCCTGATCTCTAGATCTTTTAGGGGGAGGGTGGGTAACAAGGTGGGGGAAATCAAAGGCCGTCTCCTGGCACACACTCTCATTATAGGTGACACAACACTCACAATTGGCTCCCTGTATGCCCCGAACACGGGTCAAGAAGTTTTCTTAAAAGGCGCCATTTCTGAAGCCCTCCACACCCCACATACACCCCTACTCCTGGGCGGGGACATTAACGTCGTCATGGACACACATGCCGATCGGTCTGGACACTGCTACGGAGATACTGGGGCCTTGTCACTTTCCTTTTCGTTTAAAAATATACTTCCCCATGCTGTGGGCATAACGTTACTTCAGTTCGCTACCTGTGAGAATGTAGCCATTACCGCAAAATACCGCTAGTCTCTCACTCATCTAGCCATCATAAAACATGTATTCCACATTGCTTATTAATATTTAAACAAAGGCAAAGCAATAGAAAGACTTTGTTTTGCTGGTAAGTACTAGCATTAAAATGTAACAATAGGCATTGAAGCCTCTAATTCTTCTTGCCAAAAACAATCAAATCAGTTTATTTGTATAGCATTCTATTGCACCATCATTTTTTATTTGCAAATAAGGATACAATGTCAACAGTGAAGTATTCTGGGTTTCAAAACTGACCACAATTGCTTTTAGCAATGTTATCAAACCACCAACAACATATAGACCCAAAATTTCAAAATTCAAAAGCTTCATGTCAATAAAGGTTTATTTTTATAAATAGAGAAAAGATTAATTTGAATGAAAAATACTTTGATAAACATAGTGCTATGCAGCTTTTACTTTTACAAGTCTGTTTTTATGCTGCTAATATGTGTTTCTGTTGAGCAAAGTGTATTTAAGTGCAAAGTGTGGCTATGACTATGGCTTGGTGTCTTTGTATGAATATGTCATCATGACAAAGCAGTGCATTTTTTAAGTCTGGCTCAACATACATGTGGCATACTCTGCCAATCAACATCATGTAATCAAATCACTTCCTACAAAAGAATTCCATAATTGTCACAATTCTAACATAATACTTGTAAAGGCAGAAATTCAAAAATCCTGCTTAACTCTGTAGTCCTAAAAAAGATGGTCGGGTGCTCTGACCTACTGCAAAGGTATCAAACAACTTGGCACAATGGTAATTCGCGCATCCCACACTTTCCCTTGTCACACATTTCTGGTGCTTGCTCTATTCTCTGCATATTGTTCTGCTCTTTAAATCACTTAAAATAAATATTATTGTGATATTCGAATATATCTTTTAATAAGTCACTAATTTTATAAGACATCCCTTGTCTGTTAATATATATTCTTCCCCATGCTGCGGGCATGACATTGCTTCCGTTCACTGTATGCAAGAACGTAGCCCATAGCGCAATATAACTATTCACTCACACACCTCTAGCCATTATCTAAAAGAGCATATTCCATAGTGCATATTAGTATGTGAACAAAGGCAAAGCAACATAAAAACTCTGAATTCCTGATACAAGCATTGAAATGCAACAATAGGCATTGATGACGCAAGGTTATGGGCAAAAAACGATGACATCAGTTTATATCCTATTGCATTGCAATGCACTATCATTATTTAATTGCAGCTTCAGATCAAAAGGCAATTGTGAAGTATTTTGGGCTTAGAAATTTAACCTAATTGCTTTTAGCTTTATTTATAATACCACAAACTATTTTCAGACACAATAAGTCTAAATTAAAATAGCTTCATGCAAATAAAAAAATAAATTTTAATAAATAGAAAGGTTAATTTTCATGAAAATATTTGAATAATTACAGGACTGTGCAGCTTTCCCTTTGAAACGTCTGTCCCTTGTGCTGCTAGCATGAGATTCTGGTGAGCAAGTGTGTTTAAAATGCTAAGTGTGTTTAAGACTGCAATACCATCACCGGTCTACGGGGGCAGAGCTGAGCACAAATATAAACACACTTGATGTAACACAGGTCCCCACAAGGCAGTTTTTTAAAAAGTTGTAAAAATTGACACAGATGTTACTTAAGCCATTTTTTATCATTTAGAAGACATTGTCTTGTGGGGACTTGGGTTCAAGTCCCCACAGTGCACTCAAGTCCCCACAGCGTGAGTGTGTTATCACACCCAAGTCCCCACAAGGATAGTAACACACACACACACACACACACACACACACACACACACACACACACACACACACACACACACACACACACACACACACACACACACACACACACACACACACACACACACACACACACACACACACACACACACACACACACACACACACACACACACACACACACACACACACACACACACACACACACACACACACACACACACACACACACACACACACACACACACACACACACACACACACACACACACACACACACACACACACACACACACACACCCCCACACCCCCCCCCCCCCCCCCCCCCCCCCCCCCAGTTTCTCTTTTCATAGTGAACCGTC
>NW_028243725.1:0-53000 GCF_964263255.1 Lissotriton vulgaris
AAATGTGGAAAATGGTATGTTTTCAAATGTTTTATTTTTGAACGTCAGTTCACATTTGTAGGTGGATCATCAGTGTTAGAGCTAAAATTAGCATGTTTAAAGGGATTTTCATGCTTCCAGGGGCCCAAAACACAAGATTTATGGAATGGTTAAAAGTGCATGAAAATGGCCAATTTACTCACTCTGAGTTCTCAAAAAGGGTTTCTTCACCCCGGGAAGTTAATTAAATACCATTTGGAGGATTTTAATGTTCGAGCAAAAACGGCTGATTTTCGACGAAAGAGCTAACACCCCCCCATTACGTCATGCTTTAGAAATGTGGAAAATGGTCCGTTTTCAAATGTTTTATTTTTGAACGTCACTTCACATTTGTAGGTGGATCATCAGTGTTAGAGCTAAAATTAGCATGTTTAAAGTGATTTTCATGCTTCCAGGGGCCCAAAACACAAGATTTATGGAATGGTTAAAAGTGCATGAAAATGGCCAATTTACTCACTCTAAGTTCTCAAAAAGGGTTTCTTCACCCCGGGAAGTTAATTAAATGCCATTTGGAGGCATTTAATGTTAGAGCAAAAACGGCTGATTTTCGACAAAAGAGATAACACCCCCCCATTACGTCATGCTTCAGAAATGTGGAAAATGGTCCGTTTTCAAATGTTTTATTTTTGAACGTCAGTTCACATTTGTAGGTGGATCATCAGTGTTAGAGCTAAAATTAGCATGTTTAAAGTGATTTTCATGCTTCCAGGGGCTCGGGAAGTGAAATAAATACCATTTGGAGGCATTTAATGTTCGAGCAAAAACGGCTGATTTTCGACAAAAGAGATAACACCCCCCCATTACGTCATGCTTCAGAAATGTGGAAAATGGTCCGTTTTCAAATGTTTTATTTTTGAACGTCAGTTCACATTTGTAGGTGGATCATCAGTGTTAGAGCTAAAATTAGCATGTTTAAAGTGATTTTCATGCTTCCAGGGGCCCAAAACACAAGATTTATGGAATGGTTAAAAGTGCATGAAAATGGCCAATTTACTCACTCTGAGTTCTCAAAAAGGGTTTCTTCACCCCGGGAAGTTAATTAAATACCATTTGGAGGATTTTAATGTTCGAGCAAAAACGGCTGATTTTCGACGAAAGAGCTAACACCCCCCCATTACGTCATGCTTTAGAAATGTGGAAAATGGTCCGTTTTCAAATGTTTTATTTTTGAACGTCAGTTCACATTTGTAGGTGGATCATCAGTGTTAGGTTAAAATTAGCATGTTTAAAGTGATTTTCATGCTTCCAGGGGCCCAAAACACAAGATTTATGGAATGGTTAAAAGTGCATGAAAATGGCCAATTTACTCACTCTGAGTTCTCAAAAAGGGTTTCTTCACCCCGGGAAGTTAATTAAATGCCATTTGGAGGCATTTAATGTTAGAGCAAAAACGGCTGATTTTCGACAAAAGAGATAACACCCCCCCATTACGTCATGCTTCAAAAATGTGGAAAATGGTCCGTTTTCAAATGTTTTATTTTTGAACGTCAGTTCACATTTGTAGGTGGATCATCAGTGTTAGAGCTAAAATTAGCATGTTTAAAGTGATTTTCATGCTTCCAGGGGCCCAAAACACAAGATTTATGGAATGGTTAAAAGTGCATGAAAATGGCCAATTTACTCACTCTGAGTTCTCAAAAAGGGTTTCTTCACCCCGGGAAGTTAATTAAATACCATTTGGAGGATTTTAATGTTCGAGCAAAAACGGCTGATTTTCGACGAAAGAGCTAACACCCCCCCATTACGTCATGCTTTAGAAATGTGGAAAATGGTCCGTTTTCAAATGTTTTATTTTTGAACGTCAGTTCACATTTGTAGGTGGATCATCAGTGTTAGAGCTAAAATTAGCATGTTTAAAGTGATTTTCATGCTTCCAGGGGCCCAAAACACAAGATTTATGGAATGGTTAAAAGTGCATGAAAATGGCCAATTTACTCACTCTGAGTTCTCAAAAAGGGGTTCTTCACCCCGGGAAGTTAATTAAATGCCATTTGGAGGCATTTAATGTTAGAGCAAAAACGGCTGATTTTCGACAAAAGAGATAACACCCCCCCATTACGTCATGCTTCAGAAATGTGGAAAATGGTCCGTTTTCAAATGTTTTATTTTTGAACGTCAGTTCACATTTGTAGGTGGATCATCAGTGTTAGAGCTAAAATTAGCATGTTTAAAGTGATTTTCATGCTTCCAGGGGCTCGGGAAGTGAAATAAATACCATTTGGAGGCATTTAATGTTCGAGCAAAAACGGCTGATTTTCGACAAAAGAGATAACACCCCCCCCATTACGTCATGCTTCAGAAATGTGGAAAATGGTCCGTTTTCAAATGTTTTATTTTTGAACGTCAGTTCACATTTGTAGGTGGATCATCAGTGTTAGAGCTAAAATTAGCATGTTTAAAGTGATTTTCATGCTTCCAGGGGCCCAAAACACAAGATTTATGGAATGGTTAAAAGTGCATGAAAATGGCCAATTTACTCACTCTGAGTTCTCAAAAAGGGTTTCTTCACCCCGGGAAGTTAATTAAATACCATTTGGAGGATTTTAATGTTCGAGCAAAAACGGCTGATTTTCGACGAAAGAGCTAACACCCCCCCATTACGTCATGCTTTAGAAATGTGGAAAATGGTCCGTTTTCAAATGTTTTATTTTTGAACGTCACTTCACATTTGTAGGTGGATCATCAGTGTTAGAGCTAAAATTAGCATGTTTAAAGTGATTTTCATGCTTCCAGGGGCCCAAAACACAAGATTTATGGAATGGTTAAAAGTGCATGAAAATGGCCAATTTACTCACTCTAAGTTCTCAAAAAGGGTTTCTTCACCCCGGGAAGTTAATTAAATGCCATTTGGAGGCATTTAATGTTAGAGCAAAAACGGCTGATTTTCGACAAAAGAGATAACACCCCCCCATTACGTCATGCTTCAGAAATGTGGAAAATGGTCCGTTTTCAAATGTTTTATTTTTGAACGTCAGTTCACATTTGTAGGTGGATCATCAGTGTTAGAGCTAAAATTAGCATGTTTAAAGTGATTTTCATGCTTCCAGGGGCCCAAAACACAAGATTTATGGAATGGTTAAAAGTGCATGAAAATGGCCAATTTACTCACTCTGAGTTCCCAAAAAGGGTTTCTTCACCCCGGGAAGTTAATTAAATACCATTTGGAGGCATTTAATGTTCGAGCAAAAACGGCTGATTTTCGACAAAAGAGATAACACCCCCCCATTACGTCATGCTTCAGAAATGTGGAAAATGGTCCGTTTTCAAATGTTTTATTTTTGAACGTCAGTTCACATTTGTAGGTGGATCATCAGTGTTAGAGCTAAAATTAGCATGTTTAAAGTGATTTTCATGCTTCCAGGGGCCCAAAACACAAGATTTATGGAATGGTTAAAAGTGCATGAAAATGGCCAATTTACTCACTCTGAGTTCTCAAAAAGGGTTTCTTCACCCCGGGAAGTTAATTAAATACCATTTGGAGGATTTTAATGTTCGAGCAAAAACGGCTGATTTTCGACGAAAGAGCTAACACCCCCCCATTACGTCATGCTTTAGAAATGTGGAAAATGGTCCGTTTTCAAATGTTTTATTTTTGAACGTCAGTTCACATTTGTAGGTGGATCATCAGTGTTAGAGCTAAAATTAGCATGTTTAACGTGATTTTCATGCTTCCAGGGGCTCGGGAAGTGAAATAAATACCATTTGGAGGCATTTAATGTTCGAGCAAAAACGGCTGATTTTCGACAAAAGAGATAACACCCCCCCATTACGTCATGCTTCAGAAATGTGGAAAATGGTCCGTTTTCAAATGTTTTATTTTTGAACGTCAGTTCACATTTGTAGGTGGATCATCAGTGTTAGAGCTAAAATTAGCATGTTTAAAGTGATTTTCATGCTTCCAGGGGCCAAAACACAAGATTTATGGAATGGTTAAAAGTGCATGAAAATGACCAATTTACTCACTCTGAGTTCTCAAAAAGGGTTTCTTCACCCCGGGAAGTTAATTAAATACCATTTGGAGGATTTTAATGTTCGAGCAAAAACGGCTGATTTTCGACGAAAGAGCTAACACCCCCCCATTACGTCATGCTTTAGAAATGTGGAAAATGGCCCGTTTTCAAATGTTTTATTTTTGAACGTCAGTTCACATTTGTAGGTGGATCATCAGTGTTAGAGCTAAAATTAGCATGTTTAAAGTGATTTTCATGCTTCCAGGGGCCCAAAACACAAGATTTATGGAATGGTTAAAAGTGCATGAAAATGGCCAATTTACTCACTCTGAGTTCTCAAAAAGGGTTTCTTCACCCCGGGAAGTTAATTAAATGCCATTTGGAGGCATTTAATGTTAGAGCAAAAACGGCTGATTTTCGACAAAAGAGATAACACCCCCCCATTACGTCATGCTTCAGAAATGTGGAAAATGGTCCGTTTTCAAATGTTTTATTTTTGAACGTCAGTTCACATTTGTAGGTGGATCATCAGTGTTAGAGCTAAAATTAGCATGTTTAAAGTGATTTTCATGCTTCCAGGGGCTCGGGAAGTGAAATAAATACCATTTGGAGGCATTTAATGTTCGAGCAAAAACGGCTGATTTTCGACAAAAGAGATAACACCCCCCCATTACGTCATGCTTCAGAAATGTGGAAAGTGGTCCGTTTTCAAATGTTTTATTTTTGAACGTCAGTTCACATTTGTAGGTGGATCATCAGTGTTAGAGCTAAAATTAGCATGTTTAAAGTGATTTTCATGCTTCCAGGGGCCCAAAACACAAGATTTATGGAATGGTTAAAAGTGCATGAAAATGGCCAATTTACTCACTCTGAGTTCTCAAAAAGGGTTTCTTCACCCCGGGAAGTTAATTAAATACCATTTGGAGGATTTTAATGTTCGAGCAAAAACGGCTGATTTTCGACGAAAGAGCTAACACCCCCCCATTACGTCATGCTTTAGAAATGTGGAAAATGGTCCGTTTTCAAATGTTTTATTTTTGAACGTCAGTTCACATTTGTAGGTGGATCATCAGTGTTAGAGCTAAAATTAGCATGTTTAAAGTGATGTTCATGCTTCCAGGGGCCCAAAACACAAGATTTATGGAATGGTTAAAAGTGCATGAAAATGGCCAATTTACTCACTCTAAGTTCTCAAAAAGGGTTTCTTCACCCCGGGAAGTTAATTAAATGCCATTTGGAGGCATTTAATGTTAGAGCAAAAACGGCTGATTTTCGACAAAAGAGATAACACCCCCCCATTACGTCATGCTTCAGAAATGTGGAAAATGGTCCGTTTTCAAATGTTTTATTTTTGAACGTCAGTTCACATTTGTAGGTGGATCATCAGTGTTAGAGCTAAAATTAGCATGTTTAAAGTGATTTTCATGCTTCCAGGGGCCCAAAACACAAGATTTATGGAATGGTTAAAAGTGCATGAAAATGGCCAATTTACTCACTCTGAGTTCTCAAAAAGGGTTTCTTCACCCCGGGAAGTTAATTAAATACCATTTGGAGGCATTTAATGTTCGAGCAAAAACGGCTGATTTTCGACAAAAGAGATAACACCCCCCCATTACGTCATGCTTCAGAAATGTGGAAAATGGTCCGTTTTCAAATGTTTTATTTTTGAACGTCAGTTCACATTTGTAGGTGGATCATCAGTGTTAGAGCTAAAATTAGCATGTTTAAAGTGATTTTCATGCTTCCAGGGGCCCAAAACACAAGATTTATGGAATGGTTAAAAGTGCATGAAAATGGCCAATTTACTCACTCTGAGTTCTCAAAAAGGGTTTCTTCACCCCGGGAAGTTAATTAAATACCATTTGGAGGCATTTAATGTTAGAGCAAAAACGGCTGATTTTCGACAAAAGAGATAACTCCCCCCCATTACGTCATGCTTCAGAAATGTGGAAAATGGTCCGTTTTCAAATGTTTTATTTTTGAACGTCAGTTCACATTTGTAGGTGGATCATCAGTGTTAGAGCTAAAATTAGCATGTTTAAAGGGATTTTCATGCTTCCAGGGGCCCAAAACACAAGATTTATGGAATGGTTAAAAGTGCATGAAAATGGCCAATTTACTCACTCTGAGTTCTCAAAAAGGGTTTCTTCACCCCGGGAAGTTAATTAAATACCATTTGGAGGCATTTAATGTTCGAGCAAAAACGGCTGATTTTCGACAAAAGAGATAACACCCCCCCATTACGTCATGCTTCAGAAATGTGGAAAATGGTCCGTTTTCAAATGTTTTATTTTTGAACGTCAGTTCACATTTGTAGGTGGATCATCAGTGTTAGAGCTAAAATTAGCATGTTTAAAGTGATTTTCATGCTTCCAGGGGCCCAAAACACAAGATTTATGGAATGGTTAAAAGTGCATGAAAATGGCCAATTTACTCACTCTGAGTTCTCAAAAAGGGTTTCTTCACCCCGGGAAGTTAATTAAATACCATTTGGAGGCATTTAATGTTAGAGCAAAAACGGCTGATTTTCGACAAAAGAGATAACACCCCCCCATTACGTCATGCTTCAGAAATGTGGAAAATGGTCCGTTTTCAAATGTTTTATTTTTGAACGTCAGTTCACATTTGTAGGTGGATCATCAGTGTTAGAGCTAAAATTAGCATGTTTAAAGTGATTTTCATGCTTCCAGGGGCCCAAAACACAAGATTTATGGAATGGTTAAAAGTGCATGAAAATGGCCAATTTACTCACTCTGAGTTCTCAAAAAGGGTTTCTTCACCCCGGGAAGTTAATTAAATACCATTTGGAGGCATTTAATGTTAGAGCAAAAACGGCTGATTTTCGACAAAAGAGCTAACTCCCCCCCATTACGTCATGCTTCAGAAATGTGGAAAATGGTCCGTTTTCAAATGTTTTATTTTTGAACGTCAGTTCACATTTGTAGGTGGATCATCAGTGTTAGAGCTAAAATTAGCATGTTTAAAGGGATTTTCATGCTTCCAGGGGCCCAAAACACAAGATTTATGGAATGGTTAAAAGTGCATGAAAATGGCCAATTTACTCACTCTGAGTTCTCAAAAAGGGTTTCTTCACCCCGGGAAGTTAATTAAATACCATTTGGAGGCATTTAATGTTCGAGCAAAAACGGCTGATTTTCGACAAAAGAGATAACACCCCCCCATTACGTCATGCTTCAGAAATGTGGAAAATGGTCCGTTTTCAAATGTTTTATTTTTGAACGTCAGTTCACATTTGTAGGTGGATCATCAGTGTTAGAGCTAAAATTAGCATGTTTAAAGTGATTTTCATGCTTCCAGGGGCCCAAAACACAAGATTTATGGAATGGTTAAAAGTGCATGAAAATGGCCAATTTACTCACTCTGAGTTCTCAAAAAGGGTTTCTTCACCCCGGGAAGTTAATTAAATACCATTTGGAGGCATTTAATGTTAGAGCAAAAACGGCTGATTTTCGACAAAAGAGATAACACCCCCCCATTACGTCATGCTTCAGAAATGTGGAAAATGGTCCGTTTTCGAATGTTTTATTTTTGAACGTCAGTTCACATTTGTAGGTGGATCATCAGTGTTAGAGCTAAAATTAGCATGTTTAAAGTGATTTTCATGCTTCCAGGGGCCCAAAACACAAGATTTATGGAATGGTTAAAAGTGCATGAAAATGGCCAATTTACTCACTCTGAGTTCTCAAAAAGGGTTTCTTCACCCCGGGAAGTTAATTAAATACCATTTGGAGGCATTTAATGTTAGAGCAAAAACGGCTGATTTTCGACAAAAGAGATAACACCCCCCCATTACGTCATGCTTCAGAAATGTGGAAAATGGTCCGTTTTCAAATGTTTTATTTTTGAACGTCAGTTCACATTTGTAGGTGGATCATCAGTGTTAGAGCTAAAATTAGCATGTTAAAATGATTTTCATGCTTCCAGGGGCCCAAAACACAAGATTTATGGAATGGTTAAAAGTGCATGAAAATGGCCAATTTACTCACTCTGAGTTCTCAAAAAGGGTTTCTTCACCCCGGGAAGTTAATTAAATACCATTTGGAGGCATTTAATGTTCGAGCAAAAACGGCTGATTTTCGACAAAAGAGATAACACCCCCCCATTACGTCATGCTTCAGAAATGTGGAAAATGGTCCGTTTTCAAATGTTTTATTTTTGAACGTCAGTTCACATTTGTAGGTGGATCATCAGTGTTAGAGCTAAAATTAGCATGTTTAAAGTGATTTTCATGCTTCCAGGGGCCCAAAACACAAGATTTATGGAATGGTTAAAAGTGCATGAAAATGGCCAATTTACTCACTCTGAGTTCTCAAAAAGGGTTTCTTCACCCCGGGAAGTTAATTAAATACCATTTGGAGGCATTTAATGTTCGAGCAAAAACGGCTGATTTTCGACAAAAGAGATAACACCCCCCCATTATGTCATGCTTCAGAAATGTGGAAAATGGTCCGTTTTCAAATGTTTTATTTTTGAACGTCAGTTCACATTTGTAGGTGGATCATCAGTGTTAGAGCTAAAATTAGCATGTTTAAATGATTTTCATGCTTCCAGGGGCCCAAAACACAAGATTTATGGAATGGTTAAAAGTGCATGAAAATGGCCAATTTACTCACTCTGAGTTCTCAAAAAGGGTTTCTTCACCCCGGGAAGTTAATTAAATACCATTTGGAGGCATTTAATGTTCGAGCAAAAACGGCTGATTTTCGACAAAAGAGATAACACCCCCCCATTACGTCATGCTTCAGAAATGTGGAAAATGGTCCGTTTTCAAATGTTTTATTTTTGAACGTCAGTTCACATTTGTAGGTGGATCATCAGTGTTAGAGCTAAAATTAGCATGTTTAAAGTGATTTTCATGCTTCCAGGGGCCCAAAACACAAGATTTATGGAATGGTTAAAAGTGCATGAAAATGGCCAATTTACTCACTCTGAGTTCTCAAAAAGGGTTTCTTCACCCCGGGAAGTTAATTAAATACCATTTGGAGGCATTTAATGTTCGAGCAAAAAAGGCTGATTTTCGACAAAAGAGATAACACCCCCCCATTACGTCATGCTTCAGAAATGTGGAAAATGGTCCGTTTTCAAATGTTTTATTTTTGAACGTCAGTTCACATTTGTAGGTGGATCATCAGTGTTAGAGCTAAAATTAGCATGTTAAAATGATTTTCATGCTTCCAGGGGCCCAAAACACAAGATTTATGGAATGGTTAAAAGTGCATGAAAATGGCCAATTTACTCACTCTGAGTTCTCAAAAAGGGTTTCTTCACCCCGGGAAGTTAATTAAATACCATTTGGAGGCATTTAATGTTCGAGCAAAAACGGCTGATTTTCGACAAAAGAGATAACACCCCCCCATTACGTCATGCTTCAGAAATGTGGAAAATGGTCCGTTTTCAAATGTTTTATTTTTGAACGTCAGTTCACATTTGTAGGTGGATCATCAGTGTTAGAGCTAAAATTAGCATGTTTAAAGTGATTTTCATGCTTCCAGGGGCCCAAAACACAAGATTTATGGAATGGTTAAAAGTGCATGAAAATGGCCAATTTACTCACTCTGAGTTCTCAAAAAGGGTTTCTTCACCCCGGGAAGTTAATTAAATACCATTTGGAGGCATTTAATGTTCGAGCAAAAAAGGCTGATTTTCCACAAAAGAGATAACACCCCCCCCATTACGTCATGCTTCAGAAATGTGGAAAATGGTCCGTTTTCAAATGTTTCATTTTTGAACGTCAGTTCACATTTGTAGGTGGATCATCAGTGTTAGAGCTAAAATTAGCATGTTTAAAGTGATTTTCATGCTTCCAGGGGCCCAAAACACAAGATTTATGGAATGGTTAAAAGTGCATGAAAATGGCCAATTTACTCACTCTGAGTTCTCAAAAAGGGTTTCTTCACCCCGGGAAGTTAATTAAATACCATTTGGAGGCATTTAATGTTCGAGCAAAAACGGCTGATTTTCGACAAAAGAGATAACACCCCCCCATTACGTCATGCTTCAGAAATGTGGAAAATGGTCCGTTTTCAAATGTTTTATTTTTGAACGTCAGTTCACATTTGTAGGTGGATCATCAGTGTTCGAGCTAAAATTAGCATGTTTAAAGTGATTTTCATGCTTCCAGGGGCCCAAAACACAAGATTTATGGAATGGTTAAAAGTGCATGAAAATGGCCAATTTACTCACTCTGAGTTCTCAAAAAGGGTTTCTTCACCCCGGGAAGTTAATTAAATACCATTTGGAGGATTTTAATGTTCGAGCAAAAACGGCTGATTTTCGACGAAAGAGCTAACACCCCCCCATTACGTCATGCTTTAGAAATGTGGAAAATGGTCCGTTTTCAAATGTTTTATTTTTGAACGTCAGTTCACATTTGTAGGTGGATCATCAGTGTTAGAGCTAAAATTAGCATGTTTAACGTGATTTTCATGCTTCCAGGGGCCCAAAACACAAGATTTATGGAATGGTTAAAAGTGCATGAAAATGGCCAATTTACTCACTCTAAGTTCTCAAAAAGGGTTTCTTCACCCCAGGAAGTTAATTAAATGCCATTTGGAGGCATTTAATGTTAGAGCAAAAACGGCTGATTTTCGACAAAAGAGATAACACCCCCCCATTACGTCATGCTTCAGAAATGTGGAAAATGGTCCGTTTTCAAATGTTTTATTTTTGAACATCAGTTCACATTTGTAGGTGGATCATCAGTGTTAGAGCTAAAATTAGCATGTTTAAAGTGATTTTCATGCTTCCAGGGGCCCAAAACACAAGATTTATGGAATGGTTAAAAGTGCATGAAAATGGCCAATTTACTCACTCTGAGTTCTCAAAAAGGGTTTCTTCACCCCGGGAAGTTAATTAAATACCATTTGGAGGCATTTAATGTTCGAGCAAAAACGGCTGATTTTCGACAAAAGAGATAACACCCCCCCATTACGTCATGCTTCAGAAATGTGGAAAATGGTCCGTTTTCAAATGTTTTATTTTTGAACGTCAGTTCACATTTGTAGGTGGATCATCAGTGTCAGAGCTAAAATTAGCATGTTTAAAGTGATTTTCATGCTTCCAGGGGCTCGGGAAGTGAAATAAATACCATTTGGAGGCATTTAATGTTCGAGCAAAAACGGCTGATTTTCGACAAAAGAGATAACACCCCCCCATTACGTCATGCTTCAGAAATGTGGAAAATGGTCCGTTTTCAAATGTTTTATTTTTGAACGTCAGTTCACATTTGTAGGTGGATCATCAGTGTTAGAGCTAAAATTAGCATGTTTAAAGTGATTTTCATGCTTCCAGGGGCCCAAAACACAAGATTTATGGAATGGTTAAAAGTGCATGAAAATGGCCAATTTACTCACTCTGAGTTCTCAAAAAGGGTTTCTTCACCCCGGGAAGTTAATTAAATACCATTTGGAGGATTTTAATGTTCGAGCAAAAACGGCTGATTTTCGACGAAAGAGCTAACACCCCCCCATTACGTCATGCTTTAGAAATGTGGAAAATGGTCCGTTTTCAAATGTTTTATTTTTGAACGTCAGTTCACATTTGTAGGTGGATCATCAGTGTTAGGTTAAAATTAGCATGTTTAAAGTGATTTTCATGCTTCCAGGGGCCCAAAACACAAGATTTATAAAATGGTTAAAAGTGCATGAAAATGGCCAATTTACTCACTCTGAGTTCTCAAAAAGGGTTTCTTCACCCCGGGAAGTTAATTAAATGCCATTTGGAGGCATTTAATGTTAGAGCAAAAACGGCTGATTTTCGACAAAAGAGATAACACCCCCCCATTACGTCATGCTTCAGAAATGTGGAAAATGGTCCGTTTTCAAATGTTTTATTTTTGAACGTCAGTTCACATTTGTAGGTGGATCATCAGTGTTAGAGCTAAAATTTGCATGTTTAAAGTGATTTTCATGCTTCCAGGGGCTCGGGAAGTGAAATAAATACCATTTGGAGGCATTTAATGTTCGAGCAAAAACGGCTGATTTTCGACAAAAGAGATAACACCCCCCCATTACGTCATGCTTCAGAAATGTGGAAAATGGTCCGTTTTCAAATGTTTTATTTTTGAACGTCAGTTCACATTTGTAGGTGGATCATCAGTGTTAGAGCTAAAATTAGCATGTTTAAAGTGATTTTCATGCTTCCAGGGGCCCAAAACACAAGATTTATGGAATGGTTAAAAGTGCATGAAAATGGCCAATTTACTCACTCTGAGTTCTCAAAAAGGGTTTCTTCACCCCGGGAAGTTAATTAAATACCATTTGGAGGCATTTAATGTTCGAGCAAAAACGGCTGATTTTCGACAAAAGAGATAACACCCCCCCATTACGTCATGCTTCAGAAATGTGGAAAATGGTCCGTTTTCAAATGTTTTATTTTTGAACGTCAGTTCACATTTGTAGGTGGATCATCAGTGTTAGAGCTAAAATTAGCATGTTTAAAGTGATTTTCATGCTTCCAGGGGCCCAAAACACAAGATTTATGGAATGGTTAAAAGTGCATGAAAATGGCCAATTTACTCACTCTGAGTTCTCAAAAAGGGTTTCTTCACCCCGGGAAGTTAATTAAATACCATTTGGAGGCATTTAATGTTAGAGCAAAAACGGCTGATTTTCGACAAAAGAGATAACTCCCCCCCATTACGTCATGCTTCAGAAATGTGGAAAATGGTCCGTTTTCAAATGTTTTATTTTTGAACGTCAGTTCACATTTGTAGGTGGATCATCAGTGTTAGAGCTAAAATTAGCATGTTTAAAGGGATTTTCATGCTTCCAGGGGCCCAAAACACAAGATTTATGGAATGGTTAAAAGTGCATGAAAATGGCCAATTTACTCACTCTGAGTTCTCAAAAAGGGTTTCTTCACCCCGGGAAGTTAATTAAATACCATTTGGAGGCATTTAATGTTCGAGCAAAAACGGCTGATTTTCGACAAAAGAGATAACACCCCCCCATTACGTCATGCTTCAGAAATGTGGAAAATGGTCCGTTTTCAAATGTTTTATTTTTGAACGTCAGTTCACATTTGTAGGTGGATCATCAGTGTTAGAGCTAAAATTAGCATGTTTAAAGTGATTTTCATGCTTCCAGGGGCCCAAAACACAAGATTTATGGAATGGTTAAAAGTGCATGAAAATGGCCAATTTACTCACTCTGAGTTCTCAAAAAGGGTTTCTTCACCCCGGGAAGTTAATTAAATACCATTTGGAGGCATTTAATGTTAGAGCAAAAACGGCTGATTTTCGACAAAAGAGATAACACCCCCCCATTACGTCATGCTTCAGAAATGTGGAAAATGGTCCGTTTTCAAATGTTTTATTTTTGAACGTCAGTTCACATTTGTAGGTGGATCATCAGTGTTAGAGCTAAAATTAGCATGTTTAAAGTGATTTTCATGCTTCCAGGGGCCCAAAACACAAGATTTATGGAATGGTTAAAAGTGCATGAAAATGGCCAATTTACTCACTCTGAGTTCTCAAAAAGGGTTTCTTCACCCCGGGAAGTTAATTAAATACCATTTGGAGGCATTTAATGTTAGAGCAAAAACGGCTGATTTTCGACAAAAGAGCTAACTCCCCCCCATTACGTCATGCTTCAGAAATGTGGAAAATGGTCCGTTTTCAAATGTTTTATTTTTGAACGTCAGTTCACATTTGTAGGTGGATCATCAGTGTTAGAGCTAAAATTAGCATGTTTAAAGGGATTTTCATGCTTCCAGGGGCCCAAAACACAAGATTTATGGAATGGTTAAAAGTGCATGAAAATGGCCAATTTACTCACTCTGAGTTCTCAAAAAGGGTTTCTTCACCCCGGGAAGTTAATTAAATACCATTTGGAGGCATTTAATGTTCGAGCAAAAACGGCTGATTTTCGACAAAAGAGATAACACCCCCCCATTACGTCATGCTTCAGAAATGTGGAAAATGGTCCGTTTTCAAATGTTTTATTTTTGAACGTCAGTTCACATTTGTAGGTGGATCATCAGTGTTAGAGCTAAAATTAGCATGTTTAAAGTGATTTTCATGCTTCCAGGGGCCCAAAACACAAGATTTATGGAATGGTTAAAAGTGCATGAAAATGGCCAATTTACTCACTCTGAGTTCTCAAAAAGGGTTTCTTCACCCCGGGAAGTTAATTAAATACCATTTGGAGGCATTTAATGTTAGAGCAAAAACGGCTGATTTTCGACAAAAGAGATAACACCCCCCCATTACGTCATGCTTCAGAAATGTGGAAAATGGTCCGTTTTCGAATGTTTTATTTTTGAACGTCAGTTCACATTTGTAGGTGGATCATCAGTGTTAGAGCTAAAATTAGCATGTTTAAAGTGATTTTCATGCTTCCAGGGGCCCAAAACACAAGATTTATGGAATGGTTAAAAGTGCATGAAAATGGCCAATTTACTCACTCTGAGTTCTCAAAAAGGGTTTCTTCACCCCGGGAAGTTAATTAAATACCATTTGGAGGCATTTAATGTTAGAGCAAAAACGGCTGATTTTCGACAAAAGAGATAACACCCCCCCATTACGTCATGCTTCAGAAATGTGGAAAATGGTCCGTTTTCAAATGTTTTATTTTTGAACGTCAGTTCACATTTGTAGGTGGATCATCAGTGTTAGAGCTAAAATTAGCATGTTAAAATGATTTTCATGCTTCCAGGGGCCCAAAACACAAGATTTATGGAATGGTTAAAAGTGCATGAAAATGGCCAATTTACTCACTCTGAGTTCTCAAAAAGGGTTTCTTCACCCCGGGAAGTTAATTAAATACCATTTGGAGGCATTTAATGTTCGAGCAAAAACGGCTGATTTTCGACAAAAGAGATAACACCCCCCCATTACGTCATGCTTCAGAAATGTGGAAAATGGTCCGTTTTCAAATGTTTTATTTTTGAACGTCAGTTCACATTTGTAGGTGGATCATCAGTGTTAGAGCTAAAATTAGCATGTTTAAAGTGATTTTCATGCTTCCAGGGGCCCAAAACACAAGATTTATGGAATGGTTAAAAGTGCATGAAAATGGCAAATTTACTCACTCTGAGTTCTCAAAAAGGGTTTCTTCACCCCGGGAAGTTAATTAAATACCATTTGGAGGCATTTAATGTTCGAGCAAAAAAGGCTGATTTTCGACAAAAGAGATAACACCCCCCCATTACGTCATGCTTCAGAAATGTGGAAAATGGTCCGTTTTCAAATGTTTTATTTTTGAACGTCAGTTCACATTTGTAGGTGGATCATCAGTGTTAGAGCTAAAATTAGCATGTTAAAATGATTTTCATGCTTCCAGGGGCCCAAAACACAAGATTTATGGAATGGTTAAAAGTGCATGAAAATGGCCAATTTACTCACTCTGAGTTCTCAAAAAGGGTTTCTTCACCCCGGGAAGTTAATTAAATACCATTTGGAGGCATTTAATGTTCGAGCAAAAACGGCTGATTTTCGACAAAAGAGATAACACCCCCCCATTACGTCATGCTTCAGAAATGTGGAAAATGGTCCGTTTTCAAATGTTTTATTTTTGAACGTCAGTTCACATTTGTAGGTGGATCATCAGTGTTAGAGCTAAAATTAGCATGTTTAAAGTGATTTTCATGCTTCCAGGGGCCCAAAACACAAGATTTATGGAATGGTTAAAAGTGCATGAAAATGGCCAATTTACTCACTCTGAGTTCTCAAAAAGGGTTTCTTCACCCCGGGAAGTTAATTAAATACCATTTGGAGGCATTTAATGTTCGAGCAAAAAAGGCTGATTTTCCACAAAAGAGATAACACCCCCCCCATTACGTCATGCTTCAGAAATGTGGAAAATGGTCCGTTTTCAAATGTTTCATTTTTGAACGTCAGTTCACATTTGTAGGTGGATCATCAGTGTTAGAGCTAAAATTAGCATGTTTAAAGTGATTTTCATGCTTCCAGGGGCCCAAAACACAAGATTTATGGAATGGTTAAAAGTGCATGAAAATGGCCAATTTACTCACTCTGAGTTCTCAAAAAGGGTTTCTTCACCCCGGGAAGTTAATTAAATACCATTTGGAGGCATTTAATGTTCGAGCAAAAACGGCTGATTTTCGACAAAAGAGATAACACCCCCCCATTACGTCATGCTTCAGAAATGTGGAAAATGGTCCGTTTTCAAATGTTTTATTTTTGAACGTCAGTTCACATTTGTAGGTGGATCATCAGTGTTCGAGCTAAAATTAGCATGTTTAAAGTGATTTTCATGCTTCCAGGGGCCCAAAACACAAGATTTATGGAATGGTTAAAAGTGCATGAAAATGGCCAATTTACTCACTCTGAGTTCTCAAAAAGGGTTTCTTCACCCCGGGAAGTTAATTAAATACCATTTGGAGGATTTTAATGTTCGAGCAAAAACGGCTGATTTTCGACGAAAGAGCTAACACCCCCCCATTACGTCATGCTTTAGAAATGTGGAAAATGGTCCGTTTTCAAATGTTTTATTTTTGAACGTCAGTTCACATTTGTAGGTGGATCATCAGTGTTAGAGCTAAAATTAGCATGTTTAACGTGATTTTCATGCTTCCAGGGGCCCAAAACACAAGATTTATGGAATGGTTAAAAGTGCATGAAAATGGCCAATTTACTCACTCTAAGTTCTCAAAAAGGGTTTCTTCACCCCGGGAAGTTAATTAAATGCCATTTGGAGGCATTTAATGTTAG
The DNA here is from genome assembly GCF_964263255.1 of Lissotriton vulgaris. Lineage (NCBI taxonomy): Eukaryota > Metazoa > Chordata > Amphibia > Caudata > Salamandridae > Lissotriton > Lissotriton vulgaris. Next base: position 16,684 of record NW_028243725.1, read on the forward strand.
AGCAAAAACGGCTGATTTTCGACAAAAGAGATAACACCCCCCCATTACGTCATGCTTCAGAAATGTGGAAAATGGTCCGTTTTCAAATGTTTTATTTTTGAACATCAGTTCACATTTGTAGGTGGATCATCAGTGTTAGAGCTAAAATTAGCATGTTTAAAGTGATTTTCATGCTTCCAGGGGCCCAAAACACAAGATTTATGGAATGGTTAAAAGTGCATGAAAATGGCCAATTTACTCACTCTGAGTTCTCAAAAAGGGTTTCTTCACCCCGGGAAGTTAATTAAATACCATTTGAAGGCATTTAATGTTCGAGCAAAAACGGCTGATTTTCGACAAAAGAGATAACACCCCCCCATTACGTCATGCTTCAGAAATGTGGAAAATGGTCCGTTTTCAAATGTTTTATTTTTGAACGTCAGTTCACATTTGTAGGTGGATCATCAGTGTCAGAGCTAAAATTAGCATGTTTAAAGGGATTTTCATGCTTCCAGGGGCTCGGGAAGTGAAATAAATACCATTTGGAGGCATTTAATGTTCGAGCAAAAACGGCTGATTTTCGACAAAAGAGATAACACCCCCCCATTACGTCATGCTTCAGAAATGTGGAAAATGGTCCGTTTTCAAATGTTTTATTTTTGAACGTCAGTTCACATTTGTAGGTGGATCATCAGTGTTAGAGCTAAAATTAGCATGTTTAAAGTGATTTTCATGCTTCCAGGAGCCCAAAACACAAGATTTATGGAATGGTTAAAAGTGCATGAAAATGGCCAATTTACTCACTCTGAGTTCTCAAAAAGGGTTTCTTCACCCCGGGAAGTTAATTAAATACCATTTGGAGGATTTTAATGTTCGAGCAAAAACGGCTGATTTTCGACGAAAGAGCTAACACCCCCCCATTACGTCATGCTTTAGAAATGTGGAAAATGGTCCGTTTTCAAATGTTTTATTTTTGAACGTCAGTTCACATTTGTAGGTGGATCATCAGTGTTAGGTTAAAATTAGCATGTTTAAAGTGATTTTCATGCTTCCAGGGGCCCAAAACACAAGATTTATAAAATGGTTAAAAGTGCATGAAAATGGCCAATTTACTCACTCTGAGTTCTCAAAAAGGGTTTCTTCACCCCGGGAAGTTAATTAAATGCCATTTGGAGGCATTTAATGTTAGAGCAAAAACGGCTGATTTTCGACAAAAGAGATAACACCCCCCCATTACGTCATGCTTCAGAAATGTGGAAAATGGTCCGTTTTCAAATGTTTTATTTTTGAACGTCAGTTCACATTTGTAGGTGGATCATCAGTGTTAGAGCTAAAATTTGCATGTTTAAAGTGATTTTCATGCTTCCAGGGGCTCGGGAAGTGAAATAAATACCATTTGGAGGCATTTAATGTTCGAGCAAAAACGGCTGATTTTCGACAAAAGAGATAACACCCCCCCATTACGTCATGCTTCAGAAATGTGGAAAATGGTCCGTTTTCAAATGTTTTATTTTTGAACGTCAGTTCACATTTGTAGGTGGATCATCAGTGTTAGAGCTAAAATTAGCATGTTTAAAGTGATTTTCATGCTTCCAGGGGCCCAAAACACAAGATTTATGGAATGGTTAAAAGTGCATGAAAATGGCCAATTTACTCACTCTGAGTTCTCAAAAAGGGTTTCTTCACCCCGGGAAGTTAATTAAATACCATTTGGAGGATTTTAATGTTCGAGCAAAAACGGCTGATTTTCGACGAAAGAGCTAACACCCCCCCATTACGTCATGCTTTAGAAATGTGGAAAATGGTCCGTTTTCAAATGTTTTATTTTTGAACGTCAGTTCACATTTGTAGGTGGATCATCAGTGTTAGAGCTAAAATTAGCATGTTTAATGTGATGTTCATGCTTCCAGGGGCCCAAAACACAAGATTTATGGAATGGTTAAAAGTGCATGAAAATGGCCAATTTACTCACTCTAAGTTCTCAAAAAGGGTTTCTTCACCCCGGGAAGTTAATTAAATGCCATTTGGAGGCATTTAATGTTAGAGCAAAAACGGCTGATTTTCGACAAAAGAGATAACACCCCCCCATTACGTCATGCTTCAGAAATGTGGAAAATGGTCCGTTTTCAAATGTTTTATTTTTGAACGTCAGTTCACATTTGTAGGTGGATCATCAGTGTTAGAGCTAAAATTAGCATGTTTAAAGTGATTTTCATGCTTCCAGGGGCCCAAAACACAAGATTTATGGAATGGTTAAAAGTGCATGAAAATGGCCAATTTACTCACTCTGAGTTCTCAAAAAGGGTTTCTTCACCCCGGGAAGTTAATTAAATACCATTTGGAGGCATTTAATGTTCGAGCAAAAACGGCTGATTTTCGACAAAAGAGATAACACCCCCCCATTACGTCATGCTTCAGAAATGTGGAAAATGGTCCGTTTTCAAATGTTTTATTTTTGAACGTCAGTTCACATTTGTAGGTGGATCATCAGTGTTAGAGCTAAAATTAGCATGTTTAAAGTGATTTTCATGCTTCCAGGGGCCCAAAACACAAGATTTATGGAATGGTTAAAAGTGCATGAAAATGGCCAATTTACTCACTCTGAGTTCTCAAAAAGGGTTTCTTCACCCCGGGAAGTTAATTAAATACCATTTGGAGGCATTTAATGTTAGAGCAAAAACGGCTGATTTTCGACAAAAGAGATAACTCCCCCCCATTACGTCATGCTTCAGAAATGTGGAAAATGGTCCGTTTTCGAATGTTTTATTTTTGAACGTCAGTTCACATTTGTAGGTGGATCATCAGTGTTAGAGCTAAAATTAGCATGTTTAAAGTTATTTTCATGGAAAGGGGCGACCGAATCGGTCCCCCCGAACTTATGGCTGAGTGCCTCGATCCCCCCGGGAAGCCATTTTGGGCGGGAGGCGCGTCTCAGCTGGTATGCCCGAAGCGGCGTAGCTGGGGCGCGCTCGTTCCCGCCCTAGAGTGGGCTGGCCTAGACACCGACGCAGCCAGCCACGCCCTCAGGGGCAGGCAGGGGCGGGTATACGCCCGCCCTGAAGACGGATAAAAAGGGACGCAAGACCAGAAGACATCCTCTTGTTCTTGTGCTCTGAAGCTGCACCTCCTCGCTGCACGTGAGCTCGGGACAGAACGAAGAGCCAATTTTGAGCGTTTTAATCTCTCTCTTTGTCTTTTAGATACTTCATCTGAAAAGATGCCCAAGAAAGGAGCGAAGACAATGTCGACTGACCAGTTGGTTCGGGCCCTCATGAAGGACATGTCCGAAATTAAGAAGCGGTTGGCGGAGCGAGACGGCGAGGAGGGATCGGGGCGTCCACCGGCCGGAGGGAAGCCAAAGAGGCCGAGAAGGGGGCCGGTCGGGGGAGACGTCCCGGTTCCCTGTTCCCCGCTCGAGGCGCCAGCCCCGGTACCGGCCCCGGTACCGGATGAGGGGAATCCAATTCCCGTGGTAGTCACCCCGACGTCTGCCGAAGATATGCCTCCCGAGTTGGCGGCACAGTTAGCAGCATGGTTGGGGGACGGTAATGGGGGCGCCATGGCTACCGAAGCGCAAGCACTCATAAAGCAGTTGCGCGAGAAACGTGATACAGCCAAGGTGCCCGCGCCGGATGCGGCGATAGACAAGCCACGAGGGACGGAAGCAGCGTCCGGTGCAGGTAAGCGGCCATTGCCGATTGCAAGGGATGAGTCAACACCCTCTCGGAGAGAAAAATTGGGGCAACATGTTCCTTTGCCAATAAAGGAAAAGATTTGGGCGGGGGAATACGTTAACATTTTCTCCCTGCTCGTTGATCACTATGAGGTCGAAACTGTTAAGGGTCAAAAGGATCTGATGCATCCGAGTGTTTGGCGCGCAAAAATGGCCGCCTTTAAAGTGAATGAAAATATTGGTAACTGGGGTAATGCTTGGGGAATTTTTACGGCAATTTTGGGTGAACGTAGGCCTGATTTGCTCCCTGAATTTCCAGTATATCAGTCACGAATTATGGGGTACTCGACATCACACCAAGGTAACCAATGGTTCTGTTATGACAACCTTTTCAGGAAAGCGATGGAGCATAACAAAAGTTTAACCTGGGACTGTTACGATTCTTTAACATGGAATAAGATGAAAGAGTCGGGGATGTTGAAAGTGCCGTTGGTGGGGAGTGCTGTTAGTGAGTCCTCCCGCCAAAATGGGGGGACACCCTTTCGGTCGGGTACGGGTACAGACGATTACCCGAGACCCGCCGGCAATACAGGGAAGAGGGGGTTCTGTTTCAATTTCAACAGAAGCAAATGTACTAGGCCCCCGGGATCTTGTAAGTTTAAACACGAATGTAGTGGTTGTGGGGCATCCCATCCTGAGTCCTCGTGCAGAGCCAAATCGGGTGAAAATGGGGGTAGAGGAGGCGCTAAACAGGTCTAATATAGTCCGAGGGGCGCCTTTACCAACCCCGATTGATACCCTGGCGATGATTCCCTGGCTCAGCGAATACCCGGATCGTACTTCTGCTGGGGTGCTACGAAACGGTTTTTCATATGGTTTCCGCATCCCGGTGGGTAACTTTCAGGGTGTCGGGACGTGCAAAAATCAACTTTCCGTCTTGCAGCATACTACTGTAGTACAGGATAAGATCCGCAAAGAGGTTACCCGAGGTCGGGTTGCCGGCCCGTTTCCTGTCCCCCCGGTGCCGAACTTTGTTTGTTCTCCTTTAGGGGTGGTCCCCAAGAAGGACCCGGGTGAGTTTCGATTGATTCACAATTTATCAGCCCCTCATGGCCTTTCTGTAAACGATGCAATTAATCCAGAAATGTGTTCGGTGCGGTACGCATCATTCGATGAGGCCGTAGCCATTTTGAATCGCCTGGGGCCCGGGACGCTGATGGCGAAATCAGATATCGAGTCAGCGTTCCGTTTGCTCCCGGTATACCCAGAAGACCAACGTTTGTTGGGATTCATGTTTCAAGGTTTGTATTACATGGACAGGTGTATGCCGATGGGGTGCTCGATATCTTGTGCTTATTTCGAGAAATTCAGTTGTTTTCTACAATGGGTTTACACGAAGAAAACAGGTTTTCGGAATGTGATGCATTACCTCGATGACTTTCTGTTCCTTGGGGCCGCTGGGGATGATGAATGTGCCCGGGCCTTGACTGAATTTTGTGTTTTAATGAATCAATTTGGCGTGCCGTTGGCACCAGGTAAAACTGTGGGTCCCACGACTTGCCTCGAGTTCCTCGGGATCGAGTTGGACTCTAGTGAGGGTTGTTTTCGTTTACCAGCATCCAAAGTATCGAAATTCAAGACAGCCCTGCAAATATGTATCACTGCATCTAAAGTTACGCTGCATCAATTGCAGCAATTGGTGGGGAAGTTGAATTTTGCCTTAAGGGTGATCCCGATGGCCCGCCCCTTCTCCCGTTCGATTGCACAGGCGATGGTCGGCCTAAAAGAGGGTCACCATCGCACGAGGTTATCGGCCGAGGTCCGCCAAGACATGCGTATTTGGTTAGCATTTTTGGCGGATTTCAATGGTCGAGTCGTCTGGAACAAACCGGCCTTGTCCTCTGAAGAGCTTGGTCTATGGACGGATTCGGCGGGAAGCATGGGTTTCGGCGCCATCTTCGGCACAAAATGGTCGGCACAAAAGTGGCCAACATGGTGGCACGAAGAGGGGCTGACGAGTAATATTGCTTTCCTCGAGCTGTTTCCCATTTTGGTGGCCCTCAGATCCTGGCCCGATGGATTCAGAAATCATTCTGTCATATTTTGGTCTGACAATATGACCGTTGTAGAATGCATCAATAGTCAGGCAGCACGTTGTAAAATGATTTTGAGGCTGCTTAAAGAAATTGTCTTACTGTGTATGCAACTGAACGTGGTATTCAGAGCAAAACATGTCCCGGGGGTGATGAATCAGGCTGCTGATGCACTGTCTCGTTTTCAAATGCAGGCTTTCTCGGGTTTCCTTCCCTCAGCGGACCCCGAGCCAGCACCCTTTCCCGAAGCTCTCTGGTCTCTCGGTGCCCCGAACTTCGTTACCTCGTGGGAGAGAGTCTAGCACCAAGGACGAGGAAGGCATACGAAGGGGCGTTTCGGGCTTATTTGGCCTTTTTGGGGACTGAGAGAGGGGGACTTTGGGGGCATGAGGATTGGGTAGTACATTTTCTGATGTCCTTGCGTAAGGCTGGGAAGTCGGTGGCTACAGCCCAGAGGCATCGTGCTGCCATCTCCTTTGTTGCCAGGGCTCATAATGTCCAGGACCCGACAGCGTCTTTTGCTGTACAGAAAGCGCTGCGTGGGTGGCAACGCCTTGAGGGTCGCAGAGTAGATGAGAGGCGCCCGATAGGTCTGGATAGGTTGTCCCAGTTGCTGGCCACACTCCCCGACATATGCTCGTCTCAGTTCGAGGCCTGTTTGTTCCGAGCCGCTTTTACGCTTGCATTTCACGGGGCTATGAGGATAAGTGAGCTGGTGGCAAGGAGCAAGCGGGATGTGGCGGGGGGTTTGTGCCGGGAACACGTTCAGACCAGGGGTGAGACTATGACGGTATCCTTTGTCAAGTCAAAAACCGATCAAAGTGGGGTGGGAGACTGCATAGTCATTCGCAGGATTCCAGGGTCTTCCATGTGTCCGGTGAAGTGTTTAGAGGATTACCTAGCACGAAGGGTGGCATCATGGGGGGGGACAATGTTGAGACACGCGGACGCCACCCCACTGACGAAGTTTCAGTTTCAGCGGGTGCTCGCGATGTCAATTACTGCAGCGGGCTTGGACCCGGGTGAGTTTGGGACCCATTCCTTTCGGATAGGGGCTGCCACTGAAGCTGCAGCCAGGGGTCTTAATGTGGAACAAGTAAAACGAGTGGGGCGTTGGTCCTCCAATTGTTATAAGAGGTATGTGCGGTTGCACATGTTGTGAAGCTGTAATAATGTACTCACGCTTCTTGTCTTTTGTTTGGTTTTCAGTTACGCAAGCCTTCGAGGCGGGGCGGACTATGCAGTCGACCCAACACCGGGCCAGCGGTCAGACATCACCGGCTGTGAGAAAGGAGGTGTGGGTCGTGGGCCACTCATACGTGAGGCGTGCCGCAGACGTATTCGAAGCAGGTGACATGATTCACGTAGCTGGGGAATACGGGTACAGGATGTCCTTCTACGGAAGGGGCGGTCTCTGTATTGACCAGTTTCAGGCTTACTTTGAGGGTTTGTTAGGGCGGATGAGGTCACCGCCGTCTATAGTCATAGTACATTTAGGGGGCAATGATTTGGTCACCACCGGTAGACGACTTCTCCTGGAGGCAATGCTTTCCACTGTAAGTTGGTTGGCGAGGAAAGTTCCGGGGTGCATAATTGCGTGGTCTCATATGATCCCACGAAAAGTGTGGCGGGGGGCTATTTCGATCCCTGCTTTGAACCATTCTGTTAGGAAACTTAATAACAAAATGAGTAGGTTGTTCCGTTCCAGGACATTGCATTCTATCTCGCACGGTTGTATTAATGATGACAGTATGTATCTGGGGGATGGTGTGCATTTGTCTCGGGTGGGAAATGAGTTACTCATAGGAGACTTCTTAGCATGGTTAAAAACGTTGGAACATGACCTTTAGCTAGGAGTTTTGTGGGGGGCCCGGATAGCCGGTCAACTATCCGGGCCTGTGGCGGTAAGGTCATGATCGGTGAGCACTAATTAGTAGATCCCTATGAGTGGGCGTCACCCAACACGGATGGGAGCGCTCGGGAGAGGTGGCCATTGGCCCCTCAATGGGGAGGCGGTCCCTTCTAAGGATGGGTCGCCGGAAGTAAAGGAAAGGCGGTCAAGGCCCCTTCCTTTGTAGGAGGGGTTACAGCCCCCTCCTGGGGAATTTCCCGGGGCCAGTGACATCTGCGACGGCAGATGCGGTAAGTTGTGTGGGGTTGGGATAAGGGCCACGATACCTTCTAGATACCTCACACGAGTATTCGAACGACCTTTAACTGGCGTCGAGTTTTAGGTGCCCCCGTCAAGTCAAGGGAAATTGGTAGTAGTTGCACTTGAGGTACGCCTCCGTGCTGTCGCCCATCCCAAGTGGGAGGGGTAAGTCTGGTTAGGGATCTTGACACCGGTTATGACCTTGCCGTTGGCCCTTAAACGTTAGGTTGTACAATTTCAATATGTCAAGAAATGTTTTGTAAGTTGCTAGTTCGGCTAGGAGAACCTCTGTATTAGAGAATCTGTTAAGGTTAGCCAAACATCGCAATATGGTAATGAAATTGTACATAACATGAAACGTTTAATGTTTTAATTTTGTTTTAATAAATACGGCCGGGATGGTCACTCCATCCCACTTCCAAAAACTTCAAGAACTGTTTCCGGTTTCACTCCTTTTGGGGATTGTGTTGAGAGGGGGTGGCGGGTATCTCGGCCATATGGAAAGGGGCGACCGAATCGGTCCCCCCGAACTTATGGCTGAGTGCCTCGATCCCCCCGGGAAGCCATTTTGGGCGGGAGGCGCGTCTCAGCTGGTATGCCCGAAGCGGCGTAGCTGGGGCGCGCTCGTTCCCGCCCTAGAGTGGGCTGGCCTAGACACCGACGCAGCCAGCCACGCCCTCAGGGGCAGGCAGGGGCGGGTATACGCCCGCCCTGAAGACGGATAAAAAGGGACGCAAGACCAGAAGACATCCTCTTGTTCTTGTGCTCTGAAGCTGCACCTCCTCGCTGCACGTGAGCTCGGGACAGAACGAAGAGCCAATTTTGACCCACCCACCAGCCCCTGAAGACAGCCAGTTGTGTATAATAAAGTTGATTAATTTTGTTTTGTTTTCGTTTACAGGTTGTAGTGCCATGTTGATTTTGAGTTAATAAAGAATGGTCGTTTTTGAGTACGTTTGCCATTAAAGATATTCAGTTTAGTGTTGAATTTTGATGTATGCTCTTTCGGTCATAGTGGCCAAGGTATTCTTAGGTTAATTTGCACTGTCGTATTTATTTTGGTAGGCGGTAAGGTCATGATCGGTGAGCACTAATTAGTAGATCCCTATGAGTGGGCGTCACCCAACACGGATGGGAGCGCTCGGGAGAGGTGGCCATTGGCCCCTCAATGGGGAGGCGGTCCCTTCTAAGGATGGGTCGCCGGAAGTAAAGGAAAGGCGGTCAAGGCCCCTTCCTTTGTAGGAGGGGTTACAGCCCCCTCCTGGGGAATTTCCCGGGGCCAGTGACATCTGCGACGGCAGATGCGGTAAGTTGTGTGGGGTTGGGATAAGGGCCACGATACCTTCTAGATACCTCACACGAGTATTCGAACGACCTTTAACTGGCGTCGAGTTTTAGGTGCCCCCGTCAATCAAGGGAAATTGGTAGTAGTTGCACTTGAGGTACGCCTCCGTGCTGTCGCCCATCCCAAGTGGGAGGGGTAAGTCTGGTTAGGGATCTTGACACCGGTTATGACCTTGCCGTTGGCCCTTAAACGTTAGGTTGTACAATTTCAATATGTCAAGAAATGTTTTGTAGGTTGCTAGTTCGGCTAGGAGAACCTCTGTATTAGAGAATCTGTTAAGGTTAGCCAAACATCGCAATATGGTAATGAAATTGTACATAACATGAAACGTTTAATGTTTTAATTTTGTTTTAATAAATACGGCCGGGATGGTCACTCCATCCCACTTCCAAAAACTTCAAGAACTGTTTCCGGTTTCACTCCTTTTGGGGATTGTGTTGAGAGGGGGTGGCGGGTATCTCGGCCATATGCTTCCAGGGGCCCAAAACACAAGATTTATGGCATGGTTAAAAGTGCATGAAAATGGCCAATTTACTCACTCTGAGTTCTCAAAAAGGGTTTCTTCACCCCGGGAAGTTAATTAAATACCATTTGGAGGCATTTAATGTTAGAGCAAAAACGGCTGATTTTCGACAAAAGAGATAACACCCCCCCATTACGTCATGCTTCAGAAATGTGGAAAATGGTCCGTTTTCAAATGTTTTATTTTTGAACGTCAGTTCACATTTGTAGGTGGATCATCAGTGTTAGAGCTAAAATTAGCATGTTAAAATGATTTTCATGCTTCCAGGGGCCCAAAACACAAGATTTATGGAATGGTTAAAAGTGCATGAAAATGGCCAATTTACTCACTCTGAGTTCTCAAAAAGGGTTTCTTCACCCCGGGAAGTTAATTAAATACCATTTGGAGGCATTTAATGTTCGAGCAAAAACGGCTGATTTTCGACAAAAGAGATAACACCCCCCCATTACGTCATGCTTCAGAAATGTGGAAAATGGTCCGTTTTCAAATGTTTTATTTTTGAACGTCAGTTCACATTTGTAGGTGGATCATCAGTGTTAGAGCTAAAATTAGCATGTTTAAAGTGATTTTCATGCTTCCAGGGGCCCAAAACACAAGATTTATGGAATGGTTAAAAGTGCATGAAAATGGCCAATTTACTCACTCTGAGTTCTCAAAAAGGGTTTCTTCACCCCGGGAAGTTAATTAAATACCATTTGGAGGCATTTAATGTTCGAGCAAAAACGGCTGATTTTCGACAAAAGAGATAACACCCCCCCATTACGTCATGCTTCAGAAATGTGGAAAATGGTCCGTTTTCAAATGTTTTATTTTTGAACGTCAGTTCACATTTGTAGGTGGATCATCAGTGTTAGAGCTAAAATTAGCATGTTTAAAGTGATTTTCATGCTTCCAGGGGCCCAAAACACAAGATTTATGGAATGGTTAAAAGTGCATGAAAATGGCCAATTTACTCACTCTGAGTTCTCAAAAAGGGTTTCTTCACCCCGGGAAGTTAATTAAATACCATTTGGAGGCATTTAATGTTAGAGCGAAAACGGCTGATTTTCGACAAAAGAGATAACACCCCCCCATTACGTCATGCTTCAGAAATGTGTAAAATGGTCCGTTTTCAAATGTTTTATTTTTGAACGTCAGTTCACATTTGTAGGTGGATCATCAGTGTTAGAGCTAAAATTAGCATGTTTAAAGTGATTTTCATGCTTCCAGGGGCTCGGGAAGTGAAATAAATACCATTTGGAGGCATTTAATGTTCGAGCAAAAAAGGCTGATTTTCCACAAAAGAGATAACACCCCCCCATTACGTCATGCTTCAGAAATGTGGAAAATGGTCCGTTTTCAAATGTTTCATTTTTGAACGTCAGTTCACATTTGTAGGTGGATCATCAGTGTTAGAGCTAAAATTAGCATGTTTAAAGTGATTTTCATGCTTCCAGGAGCCCAAAACACAAGATTTATGGAATGGTTAAAAGTGCATGAAAATGGCCAATTTACTCACTCTGAGTTCTCAAAAAGGGTTTCTTCACCCCGGGAAGTTAATTAAATACCATTTGGAGGCATTTAATGTTCGAGCAAAAACTGCTGATTTTCGACAAAAGAGATAACACCCCCCCATTACGTCATGCTTCAGAAATGTGGAAAATGGTCCGTTTTCAAATGTTTTATTTTTGAACGTCAGTTCACATTTGTAGGTGGATCATCAGTGTTAGAGCTAAAATTAGCATGTTTAAAGTGATTTTCATGCTTCCAGGGGCCCAAAACACAAGATTTATGGAATGGTTAAAAGTGCATGAAAATGGCCAATTTACTCACTCTGAGTTCTCAAAAAGGGTTTCTTCACCCCGGGAAGTTAATTAAATACCATTTGGAGGCATTTAATGTTAGAGCAAAAACGGCTGATTTTCGACAAAAGAGATAACTCCCCCCCATTACGTCATGCTTCAGAAATGTGGAAAATGGTCCGTTTTCAAATGTTTTATTTTTGAACGTCAGTTCACATTTGTAGGTGGATCATCAGTGTTAGAGCTAAAATTAGCATGTTTAAAGTGCTTTTCATGCTTCCAGGGGCTCGGGAAGTGAAATAAATACCATTTGGAGGCATTTAATGTTCGAGCAAAAACGGCTGATTTTCGACAAAAGAGATAACACCCCCCCCATTACGTCATGCTTCAGAAATGTGGAAAATGGTCCGTTTTCAAATGTTTTATTTTTGAACGTCAGTTCACATTTGTAGGTGGATCATCAGTGTTAGAGCTAAAATTAGCATGTTTAAAGTGATTTTCATGCTTCCAGGGGCCCAAAACACAAGATTTATGGAATGGTTAAAAGTGCATGAAAATGGCCAATTTACTCACTCTGAGTTCTCAAAAAGGGTTTCTTCACCCCGGGAAGTTAATTAAATACCATTTGGAGGATTTTAATGTTCGAGCAAAAACGGCTGATTTTCGACGAAAGAGCTAACACCCCCCCATTACGTCATGCTTTAGAAATGTGGAAAATGGTCCGTTTTCAAATGTTTTATTTTTGAACGTCAGTTCACATTTGTAGGTGGATCATCAGTGTTAGAGCTAAAATTAGCATGTTTAAAGTGATTTTCATGCTTCCAGGGGCCCAAAACACAAGATTTATGGAATGGTTAAAAGTGCATGAAAATGGCCAATTTACTCACTCTGAGTTCTCAAAAAGGGTTTCTTCACCCCGGGAAGTTAATTAAATGCCATTTGGAGGCATTTAATGTTAGAGCAAAAACGGCTGATTTTCGACAAAAGAGATAACACCCCCCCATTACGTCATGCTTCAGAAATGTGGAAAATGGTCCGTTTTCAAATGTTTTATTTTTGAACGTCAGTTCACATTTGTAGGTGGATCATCAGTGTTAGAGCTAAAATTAGCATGTTTAAAGTGATTTTCATGCTTCCAGGGGCTCGGGAAGTGAAATAAATACCATTTGGAGGCATTTAATGTTCGAGCAAAAACGGCTGATTTTCGACAAAAGAGATAACACCCCCCCATTACGTCATGCTTCAGAAATGTGGAAAATGGTCCGTTTTCAAATGTTTTATTTTTGAACGTCAGTTCACATTTGTAGGTGGATCATCAGTGTTAGAGCTAAAATTAGCATGTTTAAAGTGATTTTCATGCTTCCAGGGGCCCAAAACACAAGATTTATGGAATGGTTAAAAGTGCATGAAAATGGCCAATTTACTCACTCTGAGTTCTCAAAAAGGGTTTCTTCACCCCGGGAAGTTAATTAAATACCATTTGGAGGATTTTAATGTTCGAGCAAAAACGGCTGATTTTCGACGAAAGAGCTAACACCCCCCCATTACGTCATGCTTTAGAAATGTGGAAAATGGTCCGTTTTCAAATGTTTTATTTTTGAACGTCAGTTCACATTTGTAGGTGGATCATCAGTGTTAGAGCTAAAATTAGCATGTTTAAAGTGATGTTCATGCTTCCAGGGGCCCAAAACACAAGATTTATGGAATGGTTAAAAGTGCATGAAAATGGCCAATTTACTCACTCTAAGTTCTCAAAAAGGGTTTCTTCACCCCGGGAAGTTAATTAAATGCCATTTGGAGGCATTTAATGTTAGAGCAAAAACGGCTGATTTTCGACAAAAGAGATAACACCCCCCCATTACGTCATGCTTCAGAAATGTGGAAAATGGTCCGTTTTCAAATGTTTTATTTTTGAACGTCAGTTCACATTTGTAGGTGGATCATCAGTGTTAGAGCTAAAATTAGCATGTTTAAAGTGATTTTCATGCTTCCAGGGGCCCAAAACACAAGATTTATGGAATGGTTAAAAGTGCATGAAAATGGCCAATTTACTCACTCTGAGTTCTCAAAAAGGGTTTCTTCACCCCGGGAAGTTAATTAAATACCATTTGGAGGCATTTAATGTTAGAGCAAAAACGGCTGATTTTCGACAAAAGAGATAACTCCCCCCCATTACGTCATGCTTCAGAAATGTGGAAAATGGTCCGTTTTCAAATGTTTTATTTTTGAACGTCAGTTCACATTTGTAGGTGGATCATCAGTGTTAGAGCTAAAATTAGCATGTTTAAAGGGATTTTCATGCTTCCAGGGGCCCAAAACACAAGATTTATGGAATGGTTAAAAGTGCATGAAAATGGCCAATTTACTCACTCTGAGTTCTCAAAAAGGGTTTCTTCACCCCGGGAAGTTAATTAAATACCATTTGGAGGCATTTAATGTTAGAGCAAAAACGGCTGATTTTCGACAAAAGAGATAACACCCCCCCATTACGTCATGCTTCAGAAATGTGGAAAATGGTCCGTTTTCAAATGTTTTATTTTTGAACGTCAGTTCACATTTGTAGGTGGATCATCAGTGTTAGAGCTAAAATTAGCATGTTAAAATGATTTTCATGCTTCCAGGGGCCCAAAACACAAGATTTATGGAATGGTTAAAAGTGCATGAAAATGGCCAATTTACTCACTCTGAGTTCTCAAAAAGGGTTTCTTCACCCCGGGAAGTTAATTAAATACCATTTGGAGGCATTTAATGTTCGAGCAAAAACGGCTGATTTTCGACAAAAGAGATAACACCCCCCCATTACGTCATGCTTCAGAAATGTGGAAAATGGTCCGTTTTCAAATGTTTTATTTTTGAACGTCAGTTCACATTTGTAGGTGGATCATCAGTGTTAGAGCTAAAATTAGCATGTTTAAAGTGATTTTCATGCTTCCAGGGGCCCAAAACACAAGATTTATGGAATGGTTAAAAGTGCATGAAAATGGCCAATTTACTCACTCTGAGTTCTCAAAAAGGGTTTCTTCACCCCGGGAAGTTAATTAAATACCATTTGGAGGCATTTAATGTTAGAGCAAAAACGGCTGATTTTCGACAAAAGAGATAACACCCCCCCATTACGTCATGCTTCAGAAATGTGTAAAATGGTCCGTTTTCAAATGTTTTATTTTTGAACGTCAGTTCACATTTGTAGGTGGATCATCAGTGTTAGAGCTAAAATTAGCATGTTTAAAGTGATTTTCATGCTTCCAGGGGCTCGGGAAGTGAAATAAATACCATTTGGAGGCATTTAATGTTCGAGCAAAAAAGGCTGATTTTCCACAAAAGAGATAACACCCCCCCATTACGTCATGCTTCAGAAATGTGGAAAATGGTCCGTTTTCAAATGTTTCATTTTTGAACGTCAGTTCACATTTGTAGGTGGATCATCAGTGTTAGAGCTAAAATTAGCATGTTTAAAGTGATTTTCATGCTTCCAGGGGCCCAAAACACAAGATTTATGGAATGGTTAAAAGTGCATGAAAATGGCCAATTTACTCACTCTGAGTTCTCAAAAAGGGTTTCTTCACCCCGGGAAGTTAATTAAATACCATTTGGAGGCATTTAATGTTCGAGCAAAAACGGCTGATTTTCGACAAAAGAGATAACACCCCCCCATTACGTCATACTTCAGAAATGTGGAAAATGGTCAGTTTTCAAATGTTTTATTTTTGAACGTCAGTTCACATTTGTAGGTGGATCATCAGTGTTAGAGCTAAAATTAGCATGTTTAAAGTGATTTTCATGCTTCCAGGGGCCCAAAACACAAGATTTATGGAATGGTTAAAAGTGCATGAAAATGGCCAATTTACTCACTCTGAGTTCTCAAAAAGGGTTTCTTCAACCCGGGAAGTTAATTAAATACCATTTGGAGGATTTTAATGTTCGAGCAAAAACGGCAGATTTTCGACGAAAGAGCTAACACCCCCCATTACGTCATGCTTTAGAAATGTGGAAAATGGTCCATTTTCAAATGTTTTATTTTTGAACGTCAGTTCACATTTGTAGGTGGATCATCAGTGTTAGAGCTAAAATTAGCATGTTTAAAGTGATTTTCATGCTTCCAGGGGCTCGGGAAGTGAAATAAATACCATTTGGAGGCATTTAATGTTCGAGCAAAAACGGCTGATTTTCGACAAAAGAGATAACACCCCCCCCATTACGTCATGCTTCAGAAATGTGGAAAATGGTCCGTTTTCAAATGTTTTATTTTTGAACGTCAGTTCACATTTGTAGGTGGATCATCAGTGTTAGAGCTAAAATTAGCATGTTTAAAGTGATTTTCATGCTTCCAGGGGCCCAAAACACAAGATTTATGGAATGGTTAAAAGTGCATGAAAATGGCCAATTTACTCACTCTGAGTTCTCAAAAAGGGTTTCTTCACCCCGGGAAGTTAATTAAATACCATTTGGAGGCATTTAATGTTCGAGCAAAAACGGCTGATTTTCGACAAAAGAGATAACACCCCCCCATTATGTCATGCTTCAGAAATGTGGAAAATGGTCCGTTTTCAAATGTTTTATTTTTGAACGTCAGTTCACATTTGTAGG
This sequence comes from Lissotriton vulgaris, assembly GCF_964263255.1. NCBI lineage: Eukaryota > Metazoa > Chordata > Amphibia > Caudata > Salamandridae > Lissotriton > Lissotriton vulgaris. The sequence continues at coordinate 32,817 of NW_028243725.1, forward strand.
TGGATCATCAGTGTTAGAGCTAAAATTAGCATGTTTAAAGTGATTTTCATGCTTCCAGGTGCCCAAAACACAAGATTTATGGAATGGTTAAAAGTGCATGAAAATGGCCAATTTACTCACTCTGAGTTCTCAAAAAGGGTTTCTTCACCCCGGGAAGTTAATTAAATACCATTTGGAGGATTTTAATGTTCGAGCAAAAACGGCTGATTTTCGACGAAAGAGCTAACACCCCCCCATTACGTCATGCTTTAGAAATGTGGAAAATGGTCCATTTTCAAATGTTTTATTTTTGAACGTCAGTTCACATTTGTAGGTGGATCATCAGTGTTAGAGCTAAAATTAGCATGTTTAAAGTGATTTTCATGCTTCCAGGGGCCCAAAACACAAGATTTATGGAATGGTTAAAAGTGCATGAAAATGGCCAATTTACTCACTCTGAGTTCTCAAAAAGGGTTTCTTCACCCCGGGAAGTTAATTAAATGCCATTTGGAGGCATTTAATGTTAGAGCAAAAACGGCTGATTTTCGACAAAAGAGATAACACCCCCCCCATTACGTCATGCTTCAGAAATGTGGAAAATGGTCCGTTTTCAAATGTTTTATTTTTGAACGTCAGTTCACATTTGTAGGTGGATCATCAGTGTTAGAGCTAAAATTAGCATGTTTAAAGTGATTTTCATGCTTCCAGGGGCCCAAAACACAAGATTTATGGAATGGTTAAAAGTGCATGAAAATGGCCAATTTACTCACTCTGAGTTCTCAAAAAGGGTTTCTTCACCCCGGGAAGTTAATTAAATACCATTTGGAGGCATTTAATGTTAGAGCAAAAACGGCTGATTTTCGACAAAAGAGATAACTCCCCCCCATTACGTCATGCTTCAGAAATGTGGAAAATGGTCCGTTTTCAAATGTTTTATTTTTGAACGTCAGTTCACATTTGTAGGTGGATCATCAGTGTTAGAGCTAAAATTAGCATGTTTAAAGGGATTTTCATGCTTCCAGGGGCCCAAAACACAAGATTTATGGAATGGTTAAAAGTGCATGAAAATGGCCAATTTACTCACTCTGAGTTCTCAAAAAGGGTTTCTTCACCCCGGGAAGTTAATTAAATACCATTTGGAGGCATTTAATGTTCGAGCAAAAACGGCTGATTTTCGACAAAAGAGATAACACCCCCCCATTACGTCATGCTTCAGAAATGTGCAAAATGGTCCGTTTTCGAATGTTTTATTTTTGAACGTCAGTTCACATTTGTAGGTGGATCATCAGTGTTAGAGCTAAAATTAGCATGTTTAAAGTGATTTTCATGCTTCCAGGGGCCCAAAACACAAGATTTATGGAATGGTTAAAAGTGCATGAAAATGGCCAATTTACTCACTCTGAGTTCTCAAAAAGGGTTTCTTCACCCCGGGAAGTTAATTAAATACCATTTGGAGGCATTTAATGTTAGAGCAAAAACGGCTGATTTTCGACAAAAGAGATAACACCCCCCCATTACGTCATGCTTCAGAAATGTGGAAAATGGTCCGTTTTCAAATGTTTTATTTTTGAACGTCAGTTCACATTTGTAGGTGGATCATCAGTGTTAGAGCTAAAATTAGCATGTTAAAATGATTTTCATGCTTCCAGGGGCCCAAAACACAAGATTTATGGAATGGTTAAAAGTGCATGAAAATGGCCAATTTACTCACTCTGAGTTCTCAAAAAGGGTTTCTTCACCCCGGGAAGTTAATTAAATACCATTTGGAGGCATTTAATGTTCGAGCAAAAACGGCTGATTTTCGACAAAAGAGATAACACCCCCCCATTACGTCATGCTTCAGAAATGTGGAAAATGGTCCGTTTTCAAATGTTTTATTTTTGAACGTCAGTTCACATTTGTAGGTGGATCATCAGTGTTAGAGCTAAAATTAGCATGTTTAAAGTGATTTTCATGCTTCCAGGGGCCCAAAACACAAGATTTATGGAATGGTTAAAAGTGCATGAAAATGGCCAATTTACTCACTCTGAGTTCTCAAAAAGGGTTTCTTCACCCCGGGAAGTTAATTAAATACCATTTGGAGGCATTTAATGTTCGAGCAAAAACGGCTGATTTTCGACAAAAGAGATAACACCCCCCCATTACGTCATGCTTCAGAAATGTGGAAAATGGTCCGTTTTCAAATGTTTTATTTTTGAACGTCAGTTCACATTTGTAGGTGGATCATCAGTGTTAGAGCTAAAATTAGCATGTTTAAAGTGATTTTCATGCTTCCAGGGGCCCAAAACACAAGATTTATGGAATGGTTAAAAGTGCATGAAAATGGCCAATTTACTCACTCTGAGTTCTCAAAAAGGGTTTCTTCACCCCGGGAAGTTAATTAAATACCATTTGGAGGCATTTAATGTTAGAGCGAAAACGGCTGATTTTCGACAAAAGAGATAACACCCCCCCATTACGTCATGCTTCAGAAATGTGTAAAATGGTCCGTTTTCAAATGTTTTATTTTTGAACGTCAGTTCACATTTGTAGGTGGATCATCAGTGTTAGAGCTAAAATTAGCATGTTTAAAGTGATTTTCATGCTTCCAGGGGCTCGGGAAGTGAAATAAATACCATTTGGAGGCATTTAATGTTCGAGCAAAAAAGGCTGATTTTCCACAAAAGAGATAACACCCCCCCATTACGTCATGCTTCAGAAATGTGGAAAATGGTCCGTTTTCAAATGTTTCATTTTTGAACGTCAGTTCACATTTGTAGGTGGATCATCAGTGTTAGAGCTAAAATTAGCATGTTTAAAGTGATTTTCATGCTTCCAGGGGCCCAAAACACAAGATTTATGGAATGGTTAAAAGTGCATGAAAATGGCCAATTTACTCACTCTGAGTTCTCAAAAAGGGTTTCTTCACCCCGGGAAGTTAATTAAATACCATTTGGAGGCATTTAATGTTCGAGCAAAAACTGCTGATTTTCGACAAAAGAGATAACACCCCCCCATTACGTCATGCTTCAGAAATGTGGAAAATGGTCCGTTTTCAAATGTTTTATTTTTGAACGTCAGTTCACATTTGTAGGTGGATCATCAGTGTTAGAGCTAAAATTAGCATGTTTAAAGTGATTTTCATGCTTCCAGGGGCCCAAAACACAAGATTTATGGAATGGTTAAAAGTGCATGAAAATGGCCAATTTACTCACTCTGAGTTCTCAAAAAGGGTTTCTTCACCCCGGGAAGTTAATTAAATACCATTTGGAGGCATTTAATGTTAGAGCAAAAACGGCTGATTTTCGACAAAAGAGATAACTCCCCCCCATTACGTCATGCTTCAGAAATGTGGAAAATGGTCCGTTTTCAAATGTTTTATTTTTGAACGTCAGTTCACATTTGTAGGTGGATCATCAGTGTTAGAGCTAAAATTAGCATGTTTAAAGTGCTTTTCATGCTTCCAGGGGCTCGGGAAGTGAAATAAATACCATTTGGAGGCATTTAATGTTCGAGCAAAAACGGCTGATTTTCGACAAAAGAGATAACACCCCCCCATTACGTCATGCTTCAGAAATGTGGAAAATGGTCCGTTTTCAAATGTTTTATTTTTGAACGTCAGTTCACATTTGTAGGTGGATCATCAGTGTTAGAGCTAAAATTAGCATGTTTAAAGTGATTTTCATGCTTCCAGGGGCCCAAAACACAAGATTTATGGAATGGTTAAAAGTGCATGAAAATGGCCAATTTACTCACTCTGAGTTCTCAAAAAGGGTTTCTTCACCCCGGGAAGTTAATTAAATACCATTTGGAGGATTTTAATGTTCGAGCAAAAACGGCTGATTTTCGACGAAAGAGCTAACACCCCCCCATTACGTCATGCTTTAGAAATGTGGAAAATGGTCCGTTTTCAAATGTTTTATTTTTGAACGTCAGTTCACATTTGTAGGTGGATCATCAGTGTTAGAGCTAAAATTAGCATGTTTAAAGTGATTTTCATGCTTCCAGGGGCCCAAAACACAAGATTTATGGAATGGTTAAAAGTGCATGAAAATGGCCAATTTACTCACTCTGAGTTCTCAAAAAGGGTTTCTTCACCCCGGGAAGTTAATTAAATGCCATTTGGAGGCATTTAATGTTAGAGCAAAAACGGCTGATTTTCGACAAAAGAGATAACACCCCCCCATTACGTCATGCTTCAGAAATGTGGAAAATGGTCCGTTTTCAAATGTTTTATTTTTGAACGTCAGTTCACATTTGTAGGTGGATCATCAGTGTTAGAGCTAAAATTAGCATGTTTAAAGTGATTTTCATGCTTCCAGGGGCTCGGGAAGTGAAATAAATACCATTTGGAGGCATTTAATGTTCGAGCAAAAACGGCTGATTTTCGACAAAAGAGATAACACCCCCCCATTACGTCATGCTTCAGAAATGTGGAAAATGGTCCGTTTTCAAATGTTTTATTTTTGAACGTCAGTTCACATTTGTAGGTGGATCATCAGTGTTAGAGCTAAAATTAGCATGTTTAAAGTGATTTTCATGCTTCCAGGGGCCCAAAACACAAGATTTATGGAATGGTTAAAAGTGCATGAAAATGGCCAATTTACTCACTCTGAGTTCTCAAAAAGGGTTTCTTCACCCCGGGAAGTTAATTAAATACCATTTGGAGGATTTTAATGTTCGAGCAAAAACGGCTGATTTTCGACGAAAGAGCTAACACCCCCCCATTACGTCATGCTTTAGAAATGTGGAAAATGGTCCGTTTTCAAATGTTTTATTTTTGAACGTCAGTTCACATTTGTAGGTGGATCATCAGTGTTAGAGCTAAAATTAGCATGTTTAAAGTGATGTTCATGCTTCCAGGGGCCCAAAACACAAGATTTATGGAATGGTTAAAAGTGCATGAAAATGGCCAATTTACTCACTCTAAGTTCTCAAAAAGGGTTTCTTCACCCCGGGAAGTTAATTAAATGCCATTTGGAGGCATTTAATGTTAGAGCAAAAACGGCTGATTTTCGACAAAAGAGATAACACCCCCCCATTACGTCATGCTTCAGAAATGTGGAAAATGGTCCGTTTTCAAATGTTTTATTTTTGAACGTCAGTTCACATTTGTAGGTGGATCATCAGTGTTAGAGCTAAAATTAGCATGTTTAAAGTGATTTTCATGCTTCCAGGGGCCCAAAACACAAGATTTATGGAATGGTTAAAAGTGCATGAAAATGGCCAATTTACTCACTCTGAGTTCTCAAAAAGGGTTTCTTCACCCCGGGAAGTTAATTAAATACCATTTGGAGGCATTTAATGTTAGAGCAAAAACGGCTGATTTTCGACAAAAGAGATAACTCCCCCCCATTACGTCATGCTTCAGAAATGTGGAAAATGGTCCGTTTTCAAATGTTTTATTTTTGAACGTCAGTTCACATTTGTAGGTGGATCATCAGTGTTAGAGCTAAAATTAGCATGTTTAAAGGGATTTTCATGCTTCCAGGGGCCCAAAACACAAGATTTATGGAATGGTTAAAAGTGCATGAAAATGGCCAATTTACTCACTCTGAGTTCTCAAAAAGGGTTTCTTCACCCCGGGAAGTTAATTAAATACCATTTGGAGGCATTTAATGTTAGAGCAAAAACGGCTGATTTTCGACAAAAGAGATAACACCCCCCCCATTACGTCATGCTTCAGAAATGTGGAAAATGGTCCGTTTTCAAATGTTTTATTTTTGAACGTCAGTTCACATTTGTAGGTGGATCATCAGTGTTAGAGCTAAAATTAGCATGTTAAAATGATTTTCATGCTTCCAGGGGCCCAAAACACAAGATTTATGGAATGGTTAAAAGTGCATGAAATTGGCCAATTTACTCACTCTGAGTTCTCAAAAAGGGTTTCTTCACCCCGGGAAGTTAATTAAATACCATTTGGAGGCATTTAATGTTCGAGCAAAAACGGCTGATTTTCGACAAAAGAGATAACACCCCCCCATTACGTCATGCTTCAGAAATGTGGAAAATGGTCCGTTTTCAAATGTTTTATTTTTGAACGTCAGTTCACATTTGTAGGTGGATCATCAGTGTTAGAGCTAAAATTAGCATGTTTAAAGTGATTTTCATGCTTCCAGGGGCCCAAAACACAAGATTTATGGAATGGTTAAAAGTGCATGAAAATGGCCAATTTACTCACTCTGAGTTCTCAAAAAGGGTTTCTTCACCCCGGGAAGTTAATTAAATACCATTTGGAGGCATTTAATGTTAGAGCAAAAACGGCTGATTTTTGACAAAAGAGATAACACCCCCCCATTACGTCATGCTTCAGAAATGTGTAAAATGGTCCGTTTTCAAATGTTTTATTTTTGAACGTCAGTTCACATTTGTAGGTGGATCATCAGTGTTAGAGCTAACATTAGCATGTTTAAAGTGATTTTCATGCTTCCAGGGGCTCGGGAAGTGAAATAAATACCATTTGGAGGCATTTAATGTTCGAGCAAAAAAGGCTGATTTTCCACAAAAGAGATAACACCCCCCCATTACGTCATGCTTCAGAAATGTGGAAAATGGTCCGTTTTCAAATGTTTCATTTTTGAACGCCAGTTCACATTTGTAGGTGGATCATCAGTGTTAGAGCTAAAATTAGCATGTTTAAAGTGATTTTCATGCTTCCAGGGGCCCAAAACACAAGATTTATGGAATGGTTAAAAGTGCATGAAAATGGCCAATTTACTCACTCTGAGTTCTCAAAAAGGGTTTCTTCACCCCGGGAAGTTAATTAAATACCATTTGGAGGCATTTAATGTTCGAGCAAAAACGGCTGATTTTCGACAAAAGAGATAACACCCCCCCATTACGTCATGCTTCAGAAATGTGGAAAATGGTCCGTTTTCAAATGTTTTATTTTTGAACGTCAGTTCACATTTGTAGGTGGATCATCAGTGTTCGAGCTAAAATTAGCATGTTTAAAGTGATTTTCATGCTTCCAGGGGCCCAAAACACAAGATTTATGGAATGGTTAAAAGTGCATGAAAATGGCCAATTTACTCACTCTGAGTTCTCAAAAAGGGTTTCTTCACCCCGGGAAGTTAATTAAATACCATTTGGAGGCATTTAATGTTCGAGCAAAAACGGCTGATTTTCGACAAAAGAGATAACACCCCCCCCATTACGTCATACTTCAGAAATGTGGAAAATGGTCAGTTTTCAAATGTTTTATTTTTGAATGTCAGTTCACATTTGTAGGTGGATCATCAGTGTTAGAGCTAAAATTAGCATGTTTAAAGTGATTTTCATGCTTCCAGGGGCCCAAAACACAAGATTTATGGAATGGTTAAAAGTGCATGAAAATGGCCAATTTACTCACTCTGAGTTCTCAAAAAGGGTTTCTTCACCCCGGGAAGTTAATTAAATACCATTTGGAGGATTTTAATGTTCGAGCAAAAACGGCTGATTTTCGACGAAAGAGCTAACACCCCCCATTACGTCATGCTTTAGAAATGTGGAAAATGGTCCATTTTCAAATGTTTTATTTTTGAACGTCAGTTCACATTTGTAGGTGGATCATCAGTGTTAGAGCTAAAATTAGCATGTTTAAAGTGATTTTCATGCTTCCAGGGGCTCGGGAAGTGAAATAAATACCATTTGGAGGCGTTTAATGTTCGAGCAAAAACGGCTGATTTTCGACAAAAGAGATAACACCCCCCCATTACGTCATGCTTCAGAAATGTGGAAAATGGTCCGTTTTCAAATGTTTTATTTTTGAACGTCAGTTCACATTTGTAGGTGGATCATCAGTGTTAGAGCTAAAATTAGCATGTTTAAAGTGATTTTCATGCTTCCAGGGGCTCGGGAAGTTAATTAAATACCATTTGGAGGCATTTAATGTTCGAGCAAAAACGGCTGATTTTCGACAAAAGAGATAACACCCCCCCCATTACGTCATGCTTCAGAAATGTGGAAAATGGTCCGTTTTCAAATGTTTTATTTTTGAACGTCAGTTCACATTTGTAGGTGGATCATCAGTGTTAGAGCTAAAATTAGCATGTTTAAAGTGATTTTCATGCTTCCAGGGGCCCAAAACACAAGATTTATGGAATGGTTAAAAGTGCATGAAAATGGCCAATTTACTCACTCTGAGTTCTCAAAAAGGGTTTCTTCACCCCGGGAAGTTAATTAAATACCATTTGGAGGCATTTAATGTTAGAGCAAAAACGGCTGATTTTCGACAAAAGAGATAACACCCCCCCATTACGTCATGCTTCAGAAATGTGGAAAATGGTCCGTTTTCAAATGTTTTATTTTTGAACGTCAGTTCACATTTGTAGGTGGATCATCAGTGTTAGAGCTAAAATTAGCATGTTTAAAGTGATTTTCATGCTTCCAGGGGCCCAAAACACAAGATTTATGGAATGGTTAAAAGTGCATGAAAATGGCCAATTTACTCACTCTGAGTTCTCAAAAAGGGTTTCTTCACCCCGGGAAGTTAATTAAATACCATTTGGAGGCATTTAATGTTAGAGCAAAAACGGCTGATTTTCGACAAAAGAGATAACTCCCCCCCATTACGTCATGCTTCAGAAATGTGGAAAATGGTCCGTTTTCAAATGTTCTATTTTTGAACGTCAGTTCACATTTGTAGGTGGATCATCAGTGTTAGAGCTAAAATTAGCACGTTTAAAGGGATTTTCATGCTTCCAGGGGCCCAAAACACAAGATTTATGGAATGGTTAAAAGTGCATGAAAATGGCCAATTTACTCACTCTGAGTTCTCAAAAAGGGTTTCTTCACCCCGGGAAGTTAATTAAATACCATATGGAGGCATTCAATGTTAGAGCAAAAACGGCTGATTTTCGACAAAAGAGATAACACCCCCCCATTACGTCATGCTTCAGAAATGTGGAAAATGGTCCGTTTTCAAATGTTTTATTTTTGAACGTCAGTTCACATTTGTAGGTGGATCATCAGTGTTAGAGCTAAAATTAGCATGTTAAAATGATTTTCATGCTTCCAGGGGCCCAAAACACAAGATTTATGGAATGGTTAAAAGTGCATGAAAATGGCCAATTTACTCACTCTGAGTTCTCAAAAAGGGTTTCTTCACCCCGGGAAGTTAATTAAATACCATTTGGAGGCATTTAATGTTCGAGCAAAAACGGCTGATTTTCGACAAAAGAGATAACACCCCCCCATTACGTCATGCTTCAGAAATGTGGAAAATGGTCCGTTTTCAAATGTTTTATTTTTGAACGTCAGTTCACATTTGTAGGTGGATCATCAGTGTTAGAGCTAAAATTAGCATGTTTAAAGTGATTTTCATGCTTCCAGGGGCCCAAAACACAAGATTTATGGAATGGTTAAAAGTGCATGAAAATGGCCAATTTACTCACTCTGAGTTCTCAAAAAGGGTTTCTTCACCCCGGGAAGTTAATTAAATACCATTTGGAGGCATTTAATGTTAGAGCAAAAACGGCTGATTTTCGACAAAAGAGATAACACCCCCCCATTACGTCATGCTTCAGAAATGTGTAAAATGGTCCGTTTTCAAATGTTTTATTTTTGAACGTCAGTTCACATTTGTAGGTGGATCATCAGTGTTAGAGCTAAAATTAGCATGTTTAAAGTGATTTTCATGCTTCCAGGGGCTCGGGAAGTGAAATAAATACCATTTGGAGGCATTTAATGTTCGAGCAAAAAAGGCTGATTTTCCACAAAAGAGATAACACCCCCCCATTACGTCATGCTTCAGAAATGTGGAAAATGGTCCGTTTTCAAATGTTTCATTTTTGAACGTCAGTTCACATTTGTAGGTGGATCATCAGTGTTAGAGCTAAAATTAGCATGTTTAAAGTGATTTTCATGCTTCCAGGGGCCCAAAACACAAGATTTATGGAATGGTTAAAAGTGCATGAAAATGGCCAATTTACTCACTCTGAGTTCTCAAAAAGGGTTTCTTCACCCCGGGAAGTTAATTAAATACCATTTGGAGGCATTTAATGTTCGAGCAAAAACGGCTGATTTTCGACAAAAGAGATAACACCCCCCCATTACGTCATGCTTCAGAAATGTGGAAAATGGTCCGTTTTCAAATGTTTTATTTTTGAACGTCAGTTCACATTTGTAGGTGGATCATCAGTGTTCGAGCTAAAATTAGCATGTTTAAAGTGATTTTCATGCTTCCAGGGGCCCAAAACACAAGATTTATGGAATGGTTAAAAGTGCATGAAAATGGCCAATTTACTCACTCTGAGTTCTCAAAAAGGGTTTCTTCACCCCGGGAAGTTAATTAAATACCATTTGGAGGCATTTAATGTTCGAGCAAAAACGGCTGATTTTCGACAAAAGAGATAACACCCCCCCATTACGTCATACTTCAGAAATGTGGAAAATGGTCAGTTTTCAAATGTTTTATTTTTGAACGTCAGTTCACATTTGTAGGTGGATCATCAGTGTTAGAGCTAAAATTAGCATGTTTAAAGTGATTTTCATGCTTCCAGGGGCCCAAAACACAAGATTTATGGAATGGTTAAAAGTGCATGAAAATGGCCAATGTACTCACTCTGAGTTCTCAAAAAGGGTTTCTTCACCCCGGGAAGTTAATTAAATACCATTTGGAGGATTTTAATGTTCGAGCAAAAACGGCTGATTTTCGACGAAAGAGCTAACACCCCCCATTACGTCATGCTTTAGAAATGTGGAAAATGGTCCATTTTCAAATGTTTTATTTTTGAACGTCAGTTCACATTTGTAGGCGGATCATCAGTGTTAGAGCTAAAATTAGCATGTTTAAAGTGATTTTCATGCTTCCAGGGGCTCGGGAAGTGAAATAAATACCATTTGGAGGCGTTTAATGTTCGAGCAAAAACGGCTGATTTTCGACAAAAGAGATAACACCCCCCCATTACGTCATGCTTCAGAAATGTGGAAAATGGTCCGTTTTCAAATGTTTTATTTTTGAACGTCAGTTCACATTTGTAGGTGGATCATCAGTGTTAGAGCTAAAATTAGCATGTTTAAAGTGATTTTCATGCTTCCAGGTGCCCAAAACACAAGATTTATGGAATGGTTAAAAGTGCATGAAAATGGCCAATTTACTCACTCTGAGTTCTCAAAAAGGGTTTCTTCACCCCGGGAAGTTAATTAAATACCATTTGGAGGCATTTAATGTTCGAGCAAAAACGGCTGATTTTCGACAAAAGAGATAACACCCCCCCATTACGTCATGCTTCAGAAATGTGGAAAATGGTCCGTATTCAAATGTTTTATTTTTGAACGTCAGTTCACATTTGTAGGTGGATCATCAGTGTTAGAGCTAAAATTAGCATGTTTAAAGTGATTTTCATGCTTCCAGGGGCCCAAAACACAAGATTTATGGAATGGTTAAAAGTGCATGAAAATGGCCAATTTACTCACTCTGAGTTCTCAAAAAGGGTTTCTTCACCCCGGGAAGTTAATTAAATACCATTTGGAGGCATTTAATGTTCGAGCAAAAACGGCTGATTTTCGACAAAAGAGATAACACCCCCCCATTACGTCATGCTTCAGAAATGTGGAAAATGGTCCGTTTTCAAATGTTTTATTTTTGAACGTCAGTTCACATTTGTAGGTGGATCATCAGTGTTAGAGCTAAAATTAGCATGTTTAAAGTGATTTTCATGCTTCCAGGGGCTCGGGAAGTGAAATAAATACCATTTGGAGGCATTTAATGTTCGAGCAAAAACGGCTGATTTTCGACAAAAGAGATAACACCCCCCCATTACGTCATGCTTCAGAAATGTGGAAAATGGTCCGTTTTCAAATGTTTTATTTTTGAACGTCAGTTCACATTTGTAGGTGGATCATCAGTGTTAGAGCTAAAATTAGCATGTTTAAAGTGATTTTCATGCTTCCAGGGGCCCAAAACACAAGATTTATGGAATGGTTAAAAGTGCATGAAAATGGCCAATTTACTCACTCTGAGTTCTCAAAAAGGGTTTCTTCACCCCGGGAAGTTAATTAAATACCATTTGGAGGCATTTAATGTTAGAGCAAAAACGGCTGATTTTCGACAAAAGAGATAACTCCCCCCCATTACGTCATGCTTCAGAAATGTGGAAAATGGTCCGTTTTCAAATGTTTTATTTTTGAACGTCAGTTCACATTTGTAGGTGGATCATCAGTGTTAGAGCTAAAATTAGCATGTTTAAAGTGATTTTCATGCTTCCAGGGGCTCGGGAAGTGAAATAAATACCATTTGGAGGCATTTAATGTTCGAGCAAAAAAGGCTGATTTTCCACAAAAGAGATAACACCCCCCCATTACGTCATGCTTCAGAAATGTGGAAAATGGTCCGTTTTCAAATGTTTCATTTTTGAACGTCAGTTCACATTTGTAGGTGGATCATCAGTGTTAGAGCTAAAATTAGCATGTTTAAAGTGATTTTCATGCTTCCAGGGGCCCAAAACACAAGATTTATGGAATGGTTAAAAGTGCATGAAAATGGCCAATTTACTCACTCTGAGTTCTCAAAAAGGGTTTCTTCACCCCGGGAAGTTAATTAAATACCATTTGGAGGCATTTAATGTTCGAGCAAAAACGGCTGATTTTCGACAAAAGAGATAACACCCCCCCATTACGTCATGCTTCAGAAATGTGGAAAATGGTCCGTTTTCAAATGTTTTATTTTTGAACGTCAGTTCACATTTGTAGGTGGATCATCAGTGTTCGAGCTAAAATTAGCATGTTTAAAGTGATTTTCATGCTTCCAGGGGCCCAAAACACAAGATTTATGGAATGGTTAAAAGTGCATGAAAATGGCCAATTTACTCACTCTGAGTTCTCAAAAAGGGTTTCTTCACCCCGGGAAGTTAATTAAATACCATTTGGAGGCATTTAATGTTCGAGCAAAAACGGCTGATTTTCGACAAAAGAGATAACACCCCCCCATTACGTCATACTTCAGAAATGTGGAAAATGGTCAGTTTTCAAATGTTTTATTTTTGAACGTCAGTTCACATTTGTAGGTGGATCATCAGTGTTAGAGCTAAAATTAGCATGTTTAAAGTGATTTTCATGCTTCCAGGGGCCCAAAACACAAGATTTATGGAATGGTTAAAAGTGCATGAAAATGGCCAATGTACTCACTCTGAGTTCTCAAAAAGGGTTTCTTCACCCAAGGAAGTTAATTAAATACCATTTGGAGGATTTTAATGTTCGAGCAAAAACGGCTGATTTTCGACGAAAGAGCTAACACCCCCCATTACGTCATGCTTTAGAAATGTGGAAAATGGTCCATTTTCAAATGTTTTATTTTTGAACGTCAGTTCACATTTGTAGGTGGATCATCAGTGTTAGAGCTAAAATTAGCATGTTTAAAGTGATTTTCATGCTTCCAGGGGCTCGGGAAGTGAAATAAATACCATTTGGAGGCGTTTAATGTTCGAGCAAAAACGGCTGATTTTCGACAAAAGAGATAACACCCCCCCATTACGTCATGCTTCAGAAATGTGGAAAATGGTCCGTTTTCAAATGTTTTATTTTTGAACGTCAGTTCACATTTGTAGGTGGATCATCAGTGTTAGAGCTAAAATTAGCATGTTTAAAGTGATTTTCATGCTTCCAGGTGCCCAAAACACAAGATTTATGGAATGGTTAAAAGTGCATGAAAATGGCCAATTTACTCACTCTGAGTTCTCAAAAAGGGTTTCTTCACCCCGGGAAGTTAATTAAATACCATTTGGAGGCATTTAATGTTCGAGCAAAAACGGCTGATTTTCGACAAAAGAGATAACACCCCCCCATTACGTCATGCTTCAGAAATGTGGAAAATGGTCCGTATTCAAATGTTTTATTTTTGAACGTCAGTTCACATTTGTAGGTGGATCATCAGTGTTAGAGCTAAAATTAGCATGTTTAAAGTGATTTTCATGCTTCCAGGGGCCCAAAACACAAGATTTATGGAATGGTTAAAAGTGCATGAAAATGGCCAATTTACTCACTCTGAGTTCTCAAAAAGGGTTTCTTCACCCCGGGAAGTTAATTAAATACCATTTGGAGGCATTTAATGTTCGAGCAAAAACGGCTGATTTTCGACAAAAGAGATAACACCCCCCCATTACGTCATGCTTCAGAAATGTGGAAAATGGTCCGTTTTCAAATGTTTTATTTTTGAACGTCAGTTCACATTTGTAGGTGGATCATCAGTGTTAGAGCTAAAATTAGCATGTTTAAAGTGATTTTCATGCTTCCAGGGGCTCGGGAAGTGAAATAAATACCATTTGGAGGCATTTAATGTTCGAGCAAAAACGGCAGATTTTCGACAAAAGAGATAACACCCCCCCATTACGTCATGCTTCAGAAATGTGGAAAATGGTCCGTTTTCAAATGTTTTATTTTTGAACGTCAGTTCACATTTGTAGGTGGATCATCAGTGTTAGAGCTAAAATTAGCATGTTTAAAGTGATTTTCATGCTTCCAGGGGCCCAAAACACAAGATTTATGGAATGGTTAAAAGTGCATGAAAATGGCCAATTTACTCACTCTGAGTTCTCAAAAAGGGTTTCTTCACCCCGGGAAGTTAATTAAATACCATTTGGAGGCATTTAATGTTAGAGCAAAAACGGCTGATTTTCGACAAAAGAGATAACTCCCCCCCATTACGTCATGCTTCAGAAATGTGGAAAATGGTCCGTTTTCAAATGTTTTATTTTTGAACGTCAGTTCACATTTGTAGGTGGATCATCAGTGTTAGAGCTAAAATTAGCATGTTTAAAGGGATTTTCATGCTTCCAGGGGCCCAAAACACAAGATTTATGGAATGGTTAAAAGTGCATGAAAATGGCCAATTTACTCACTCTGAGTTCTCAAAAAGGGTTTCTTCACCCCGGGAAGTTAATTAAATACCATTTGGAGGCATTTAATGTTAGAGCAAAAACGGCTGATTTTCGACAAAAGAGATAACACCCCCCCATTACGTCATGCTTCAGAAATGTGGAAAATGGTCCGTTTTCAAATGTTTTATTTTTGAACGTCAGTTCACATTTGTAGGTGGATCATCAGTGTTAGAGCTAAAATTAGCATGTTAAAATGATTTTCATGCTTCCAGGGGCCCAAAACACAAGATTTATGGAATGGTTAAAAGTGCATGAAAATGGCCAATTTACTCACTCTGAGTTCTCAAAAAGGGTTTCTTCACCCCGGGAAGTTAATTAAATACCATTTGGAGGCATTTAATGTTCGAGCAAAAACGGCTGATTTTCGACAAAAGAGATAACACCCCCCCATTACGTCATGCTTCAGAAATGTGGAAAATGGTCCGTTTTCAAATGTTTTATTTTTGAACGTCAGTTCACATTTGTAGGTGGATCATCAGTGTTAGAGCTAAAATTAGCATGTTTAAAGTGATTTTCATGCTTCCAGGGGCCCAAAACACAAGATTTATGGAATGGTTAAAAGTGCATGAAAATGGCCAATTTACTCACTCTGAGTTCTCAAAAAGGGTTTCTTCACCCCGGGAAGTTAATTAAATACCATTTGGAGGCATTTAATGTTAGAGCAAAAACGGCTGATTTTCGACAAAAGAGATAACACCCCCCCATTACGTCATGCTTCAGAAATGTGTAAAATGGTCCGTTTTCAAATGTTTTATTTTTGAACGTCAGTTCACATTTGTAGGTGGATCATCAGTGTTAGAGCTAAAATTAGCATGTTTAAAGTGATTTTCATGCTTCCAGGGGCTCGGGAAGTGAAATAAATACCATTTGGAGGCATTTAATGTTCGAGCAAAAAAGGCTGATTTTCCACAAAAGAGATAACACCCCCCCATTACGTCATGCTTCAGAAATGTGGAAAATGGTCCGTTTTCAAATGTTTCATTTTTGAACGTCAGTTCACATTTGTAGGTGGATCATCAGTGTTAGAGCTAAAATTAGCATGTTTAAAGTGATTTTCATGCTTCCAGGGGCCCAAAACACAAGATTTATGGAATGGTTAAAAGTGCATGAAAATGGCCAATTTACTCACTCTGAGTTCTCAAAAAGGGTTTCTTCACCCCGGGAAGTTAATTAAATACCATTTGGAGGCATTTAATGTTCGAGCAAAAACGGCTGATTTTCGACAAAAGAGATAACACCCCCCCATTACGTCATGCTTCAGAAATGTGGAAAATGGTCCGTTTTCAAATGTTTTATTTTTGAACGTCAGTTCACATTTGTAGGTGGATCATCAGTGTTCGAGCTAAAATTAGCATGTTTAAAGTGATTTTCATGCTTCCAGGGGCCCAAAACACAAGATTTATGGAATGGTTAAAAGTGCATGAAAATGGCCAATTTACTCACTCTGAGTTCTCAAAAAGGGTTTCTTCACCCCGGGAAGTTAATTAAATACCATTTGGAGGCATTTAATGTTCGAGCAAAAACGGCTGATTTTCGACAAAAGAGATAACACCCCCCCATTACGTCATACTTCAGAAATGTGGAAAATGGTCAGTTTTCAAATGTTTTATTTTTGAACGTCAGTTCACATTTGTAGGTGGATCATCAGTGTTAGAGCTAAAATTAGCATGTTTAAAGTGATTTTCATGCTTCCAGGGGCCCAAAACACAAGATTTATGGAATGGTTAAAAGTGCATGAAAATGGCCAATGTACTCACTCTGAGTTCTCAAAAAGGGTTTCTTCACCCCGGGAAGTTAATTAAATACCATTTGGAGGATTTTAATGTTCGAGCAAAAACGGCTGATTTTCGACGAAAGAGCTAACACCCCCCATTACGTCATGCTTTAGAAATGTGGAAAATGGTCCATTTTCAAATGTTTTATTTTTGAACGTCAGTTCACATTTGTAGGTGGATCATCAGTGTTAGAGCTAAAATTAGCATGTTTAAAGTGATTTTCATGCTTCCAGGGGCTCGGGAAGTGAAATAAATACCATTTGGAGGCGTTTAATGTTCGAGCAAAAACGGCTGATTTTCGACAAAAGAGATAACACCCCCCCATTACGTCATTCTTCAGAAATGTGGAAAATGGTCCGTTTTCAAATGTTTTATTTTTGAACGTCAGTTCACATTTGTAGGTGGATCATCAGTGTTAGAGCTAAAATTAGCATGTTTAAAGTGATTTTCATGCTTCCAGGGGCTCGGGAAGTTAATTAAATACCATTTGGAGGCATTTAATGTTCGAGCAAAAACGGCTGATTTTCGACAAAAGAGATAACACCCCCCCCATTACGTCATGCTTCAGAAATGTGGAAAATGGTCCGTTTTCAAATGTTTTATTTTTGAACGTCAGTTCACATTTGTAGGTGGATCATCAGTGTTAGAGCTAAAATTAGCATGTTTAAAGTGATTTTCATGCTTCCAGGGGCCCAAAACACAAGATTTATGGAATGGTTAAAAGTGCATGAAAATGGCCAATTTACTCACTCTGAGTTCTCAAAAAGGGTTTCTTCACCCCGGGAAGTTAATTAAATACCATTTGGAGGCATTTAATGTTCGAGCAAAAACGGCTGATTTTCGACAAAAGAGATAACACCCCCCCATTATGTCATGCTTCAGAAATGTGGAAAATGGTCCGTTTTCAAATGTTTTATTTTTGAACGTCAGTTCACATTTGTAGGTGGATCATCAGTATTAGAGCTAAAATTAGCATGTTTAAAGTGATTTTCATGCTTCCAGGTGCCCAAAACACAAGATTTATGGAATGGTTAAAAGTGCATGAAAATGGCCAATTTACTCACTCTGAGTTCTCAAAAAGGGTTTCTTCACCCCGGGAAGTTAATTAAATACCATTTGGAGGCATTTAATGTTCGAGCAAAAACGGCTGATTTTCGACAAAAGAGATAACACCCCCCCATTACGTCATGCTTCAGAAATGTGGAAAATGGTCCGTATTCAAATGTTTTATTTTTGAACGTCAGTTCACATTTGTAGGTGGATCATCAGTGTTAGAGCTAAAATTAGCATGTTTAAAGTGATTTTCATGCTTCCAGGGGCCCAAAACACAAGATTTATGGAATGGTTAAAAGTGCATGAAAATGGCCAATTTACTCACTCTGAGTTCTCAAAAAGGGTTTCTTCACCCCGGGAAGTTAATTAAATACCATTTGGAGGCATTTAATGTTCGAGCAAAAACGGCTGATTTTCGACAAAAGAGATAACACCCCCCCATTACGTCATGCTTCAGAAATGTGGAAAATGGTCCGTTTTCAAATGTTTTATTTTTGAACGTCAGTTCACATTTGTAGGTGGATCATCAGTGTTAGAGCTAAAATTAGCATGTTTAAAGTGATTTTCATGCTTCCAGGGGCTCGGGAAGTGAAATAAATACCATTTGGAGGCATTTAATGTTCGAGCAAAAACGGCTGATTTTCGACAAAAGAGATAACACCCCCCCATTACGTCATGCTTCAGAAATGTGGAAAATGGTCCGTTTTCAAATGTTTTATTTTTGAACGTCAGTTCACATTTGTAGGTGGATCATCAGTGTTAGAGCTAAAATTAGCATGTTTAAAGTGATTTTCATGCTTCCAGGGGCCCAAAACACAAGATTTATGGAATGGTTAAAAGTGCATGAAAATGGCCAATTTACTCACTCTGAGTTCTCAAAAAGGGTTTCTTCACCCCGGGAAGTTAATTAAATACCATTTGGAGGATTTTAATGTTCGAGCAAAAACGGCTGATTTTCGACGAAAGAGCTAACACCCCCCCATTACGTCATGCTTTAGAAATGTGGAAAATGGTCCATTTTCAAATGTTTTATTTTTGAACGTCAGTTCACATTTGTAGGTGGATCATCAGTGTTAGAGCTAAAATTAGCATGTTTAAAGTGATTTTCATGCTTCCAGGGGCCCAAAACACAAGATTTATGGAATGGTTAAAAGTGCATGAAAATGGCCAATTTACTCACTCTGAGTTCTCAAAAAGGGTTTCTTCACCCCGGGAAGTTAATTAAATGCCATTTGGAGGCATTTAATGTTAGAGCAAAAACGGCTGATTTTCGACAAAAGAGATAACACCCCCCCATTACGTCATGCTTCAGAAATGTGGAAAATGGTCCGTTTTCAAATGTTTTATTTTTGAACGTCAGTTCACATTTGTAGGTGGATCATCAGTGTTAGAGCTAAAATTAGCATGTTTAAAGTGATTTTCATGCTTCCAGGGGCCCAAAACACAAGATTTATGGAATGGTTAAAAGTGCATGAAAATGGCCAATTTACTCACTCTGAGTTCTCAAAAAGGGTTTCTTCACCCCGGGAAGTTAATTAAATATCATTTGGAGGCATTTAATGTTCGAGCAAAAACGGCTGATTTTCGACAAAAGAGATAACACCCCCCCCATTACGTCATGCTTCAGAAATGTGGAAAATGGTCCGTTTTCAAATGTTTTATTTTTGAACGTCAGTTCACATTTGTAGGTGGATCATCAGTGTTAGAGCTAAAATTAGCATGTTTAAAGTGATTTTCATGCTTCCAGGGGCTCGGGAAGTGAAATAAATACCATTTGGAGGCATTTAATGTTCGAACAAAAACGGCTGATTTTCGACAAAAGAGATAACACCCCCCATTACGTCATGCTTCAGAAATGTGGAAAATGGTCCGTTTTCAAATGTTTTATTTTTGAACGTCAGTTCACATTTGTAGGTGGATCATCAGTGTTAGAGCTAAAATTAAAATGTTTAAAGTGATTTTCATGCTTCCAGGGGCCCAAAACACAAGATTTATGGAATGGTTAAAAGTGCATGAAAATGGCCAATTTACTCACTCTGAGTTCTCAAAAAGGGTTTCTTCACCCCGGGAAGTTAATTAAATACCATTTGGAGGCATTTAATGTTCGAGCAAAAACGGCTGATTTTCGACAAAAGAGATAACACCCCCCATTACGTCATGCTTCAGAAATGTGGAAAATGGTCCGTTTTCAAATGTTTTATTTTTGAACGTCAGTTCACATTTGTAGGTGGATCATCAGTGTTACAGCTAAAATTAGCATGTTTAAAGTGATTTTCATGCTTCCAGGGGCCCAAAACACAAGATTTATGGAATGGTTAAAAGTGCATGAAAATGGCCAATTTACTCACTCTGAGTTCTCAAAAAGGGTTTCTTCACCCCGGGAAGTTAATTAAATACCATTTGGAGGCATTTAATGTTCGAGCAAAAACGGCTGATTTTCGACAAAAGAGATAACACCCCCCCATTACGTCATGCTTCAGAAATGTGGAAAATGGTCCGTTTTCAAATGTTTTATTTTTGAACGTCAGTTCACATTTGTAGGT